>NC_141874.1:316817412-317120442 GCF_056163025.1 Triticum urartu | reverse complement strand
GTGTTCAGTATGCAGCATTCAAAGCGACCTCATCAATTTCCAACATGTTCTGACATCACTTGTTGTTTTTCGGTCATTTACCTAATTGTTTAGAGCGCTAAATGACCGTGAAATTGAAAATCACTACAAAATGAATTCTGAAAATGTTGAAACTTGGCATGGTATCATCATTTCACCCGCATAGAATGTGCGAAATATTAGAGAGGGTCACAGCAAAAACTGGACGCACTTCGTGTACAAACTGGACAAACTCTTTCGGAGTGTCAGGGTTTCAGATGAGAACTCATCTATTACACGGGCACATCAATGTTTTTTAAACTTATTTGAACTCCAGACTTCTTTTGTGTTCAGTATGTAGCATTCAAAGCGACGTCATCAATTTCCAACATGTTCTAACATCATTTGTTGTTTTTCGGTCATTTACCTAATTTTTTAGAGAGCTAAATGACCGTGAAATTGAAAATCAGTACAAAATGAATTCTGAAAATGTTGAAACTTGGCATGGTATCATCATTTCACCCGCATAGCATGTGCGAAAGAGTAGAGAGGTCACGGCAAAAACTGGACGCACTTCGTGTACAAACCGGACAAACTCTTTCGGAGTATCATGGTTTCGGATGAGAACTCATCTGTTACACGGGCACTTCAATGTTTTTCAAACTTATTTGAACTCCGGAGTTCTTTTGTGTTCAGTATGCAGCATTCAAAGTGACGTCATCAATTTCCAACATTTTGTGACATCATTTGCTGTTTTTTGGTCATTTACCTAATTGTTTAGAGAGCTAAATGACTGTGAAATTGAAAATCACTACAAAATGAATTCTAGAAACGTTGAAACTTGGCATGGTATCATCATTTCACCCGCGTAGCATGTGCGAAAGAGTAGAGAGGGTCATGGCAAAAACTGGACGCACTTCATGTACAAACTGGACAAACTCTTTCGGAGTATCATGGTTTCGGACGAGAACTCATCTGTTACACGAGCACTTCAATGTTTTTTAAACTTATTTGAACTCCGGAGTTCTTTTGTGTTCAGTATGCAGCATTCAAAGTGACGTCATCAATTTCCAACATGGTGTGACATCATTTGTTGTTTTTCGGTCATTTACCTAATTGTTTAGAGAGCTAAATAACCGTGAAATTGAAAATCACTACAAAATGAATTCTGAAAATGTTGAAACATGGCATGGTATCATCATTTCACCCGCATAGCATGTGCGAAAGAGTCGAGAGGGTCACGGAAAAAACTGGACGCACTTCGTGTACAAACTGGACAAACTCTTTCGGAGTATCAGGGTTTCGGACGAGAAATCATCTGTTACACGAGCACTTCAATGTTTTTTAAACTTATTTGAACTCCGGACTTCTTTTGTGTTCAGTATGCAGCATTCAAAGCGACGTCATCAATTTCCAACATGTTCTGACATCACTTGTTGTTTTTCGGTCATTTACCTAATTGTTTAGAGCGCTAAATGACCGTGAAATTGAAAATCACTACAAAATGAATTCTGAAAATGTTGAAACTTGGCATGGTATCATCATTTCACCCGCATAGCATGTGCGAAGGAGTAGAGAGGGTCACGGCAAAAACTGGACGCACTTCGTGTACAAACTTGACAAACTCTTTCGGAGTATGAGGGTTTCGAACTAGAACTCATCTGTTACACTGGCACTTCAATGTTTTTTAAACTTATTTGAACTCCAGACTTCTTTTGTGTTTAGTATGCAGCATTCAAAGCGACGTCATCAATTTCCAACATGTTCTAACATCATTTGTTGTTTTTCGGTCATTTACCTAATTATTTAGAGAGCTAAATGACCGTGAAATTGAAAATCACTACAAAATGAATTCTGAAAATGTTGAAACTTGGCATGGTATCATCATTTCACCCGCATAGCATGTGCGAAAGAGTAGAGAGGTCACGGCAAAAACTGGACGCACTTCGTGTACAAACTGGACAAACTCTTTCGGAGTATCATGGTTTCGGATGAGAACTCATCTGTTACACGGGCACTTCAATGTTTTTCAAAATTATTTGAACTCCGAAGTTCTTTTGTGTTCAGGAGGCAGCATTCAAAGTGACGTCATCAATTTCCAACATGTTGTGACATCACTTGTTGTTTTTTGGTCATTTACCTAATTGTTTAGAGAGCTAAATGACTGTGAAATTGAAAATCACTACAAAATGAATTCTAGAAACGTTGAAACTTGGCATGGTATCATCATTTCACCCGCATAGCATGTGCGAAAGAGTAGAGAGGGTCACGGCAAAAACTGGACGCACTTCGTGTACAAACTGGACAAACTCTTTCGGAGTATCATGGTTTCGGACGAGAACTCATCTGTTACACGAGCACTTCAATCTTTTTTAAACTTATTTGAACTCCAGAGTTCTTTTGTGTTCAGTATGCAGCATTCAAAGCGCCGTCATAAATTTCCAACATGTTCTGACATCATTTGTTGTTTTTCGGTCATTTACCTAATTTTTTAGAGAGCTAAATGACTGTGAAATTGAAAATCACTACAAAATGAATTCTGAAAATGTTGAAACTTGGCATGGTATCATCATTTCACCCGCATAGCATGTGCGAAAGAGTAGAGAGGGTCACGGAAAAAACTGGACGCACTTCGTGTACAAACTGGACAAACTCTTTCGGAGTATCAGGGTTTCGGACGAGAACTCATCTGTTACACGAGCACTTCAATGTTTTTTAAACTTATTTGAACTCCGGACTTCTTTTGTGTTCAGTATGCAGCATTCAAAGCGACGTCATCAATTTCCAACATGTTCTGACATCACTTGTTGTTTTTCGGTCATTTACCTAATTGTTTAGAGCGCTAAATGACCGTGAAATTGAAAATCACTACAAAATGAATTCTGAAGATGTTGAAACTTGGCATGGTATCATCATTTCACCCGCATAGCATGTGCGAAAGAGTAGAGAGGGTCACGGCAAAAACTGGACGCACTTCATGTACAAACTTGACAAACTCTTTCGGAGTATCAGGGTTTCGGACTAGAACTCCTCTGTTACACGGGCACTTCAATGTTTTTTAAACTAATTTGAACTCCGGACTTCTTTTGTGTTTAGTATGCAGCATTCAAAGCGACGTCATCAATTTCCAACATGTTCTGACATCATTTGTTGTTTTTCGGTCATTTACCTAATTGTTTAGAGAGCTAAATGACTGTGAAATTGAAAATCACAACAAAATGAATTCTGGAAATGTTCAAACTTGGCATGGTATCATCATTTCACCTGCATAGCATGTGCGAAAGAGTAGAGAGGGTCACGGCAAAAACTGGACGCACTTCGTGTACAAACTGGACAAACTCTTTCGGAGTATCGGGGTTTCGGACGAGAACTCATCTGTTACACGAGCACTTCAATGTTTTTTAAACTTATTTGAACTCCGGACTTCTTTTGTGTTCAGTATGTAGCATTCAAAGTGACGTCATCAATTTCCAACATGTTCTGACATCATTTGTTGTTTTTCGGTCATTTACCTAATTGTTTAGAGAGCTAAATGACTGCGAAATTGAAAATCTCTACAAAATGAATTATGGAAATGTTGAAACTTGGCATGGTATCATCATTTCACCCGCATAGCATGTGCGAAATAGTAGAGAGGGTCACGGCAAAAACTGGACGCACTTCGTGTACAAACTGGACAAACTCTTTCGGAGTATCAGGGTTTCAGACGAGAACTCATCTATTACACGGGCACTTCAATGTTTTTTAAACTTATTTGAACTCCGGACTTCTTTTGTGTTCAGTATGCAACATTCAAAGCGACGTCATCAATTTCCAACATGTTCTGACATCATTTGTTGTTTTTCGGTCATTTACCTAATTTTTTAGAGAGCTAAATGACCGTGAAATTGAAAATCACTACAAAATGAATTCTGAAAATGTTGAAACTTGGCATGGTATCATAATTTCACCCGCATAGCATGTGCGAAATAGTAGAGAGGGTCATGGCAAAAGCTGGACGCACTTCGTGTACAAACTGGACAAACTCTTTCGGAGTATCAGGGTTTCAGACGAGAACTCATCTGTTACACGGGCACTTCAATGTTTTTTAAACTTATTTGAACTCCGGACTTCTTTTGTGTTCAGTATGCAGCATTCAAAGCGACGTCATCAATTTCCAACATGTTCTGACATCATTTGTTGTTTTTCGGTCATTTACCTAATTTTTTAGAGAGCTAAATGACCGTGAAACTGAAAATCACTACAAAATGAATTCTGAAATGTTGAAACTTGGCATGGTATCATCATTTCACCCGCATAGCATGTGCGAAAGAGTAGAGAGGGTCACGGCAAAAACTAGACGCACTCCGTGTACAAACTGGACAAACTCTTTCGGAGTATCATGGTTTTGGACGAGAACTCATCTGTTACACGGGCACTTCAATGTTTTTTAAACTTATTTGAACTCCGGAGTTCTTTTGTGTTCAGTATGCAGCATTCAAAGCGACGTCATCAATTTCCAACATGTTCTGACATCATTTGTTGTTTTTCGGTCATTTACCTAATTTTTTAGAGAGCTAAATGACCGTGAAATTGAAAATCACTACAGAATGAATTCTGAAAATGTTGAAACATGGCATGGTATCATCATTTCACCCGCATAGCATGTGCGAAAGAGTAGAGAGGGTCACGGCCAAAACTGGACGCACTTCGTGTACAAACTGGACAAACTCTTTCGGAGTATCATGGTTTCGGATGAGAACTCATCTATTACACGGGCACTTCAATGTTTTTTAAACTTATTTGAACTCCGGAGTTCTTTTGTCTTCAGTATGCAGGATTCAAAGCGACGTCATCAATTTCCAATATGTTGTGACATCATTTGTTGTTTTTTGGTCATTTACATAATTGTTTAGAGAGCTAAATAACCGTGAAATTGAAAAATCACTACAAAATGAATTCTGAAAATGTTGAAACATGGCATGGTATCATCATTTCACCCGCATAGCATGTGCAAAAGAGTAGAGAGGGTCACGGCAAAAACTGGACGCACTTCGTGTACAAACTGGACAAACTCTTTCGGAGTATCAGGGTTTCGGACGAGAACTCATGTGTTACACGAGCACTTCAATGTTTTTTAAACTTATTTGAACTCCGGACTTCTTTTGTGTTCAGTATGCAGCATTCAAAGTGACGTTATCAATTTCCAACATGTTCTGACATCATTTGTTGTTTTTCGGTCATTTACCTAATTGTTTAGAGAGCTAAATGACTGTGAAATTGAAAATCACTACAAAATGAATTCTGGAAATGTTGAAACTTGGCATGGTATCATCATTTCACCTGCATAGCATGTGCGAAAGAGTAGAGAGGGTCATGGTAAACTGGACGCACTTCGTGTACAAACTGGACAAACTCTTTCGGAGTATCGGGGTTTCGGAGGAGAACTCATCTCTTACACGAGCACTTCAATGTTTTTTAAACTTATTTGAACTCCGGACTTCTTTTGTGTTCAGTATGCAGCATTCAAAGTGACGTCATCAATTTCCAACATGTTTTGACATCATTTGTTGTTTTTCGGTCATTTACCTAATTGTTTAGAGAGCTAAATGACTTTGAAATTGAAAATCACTACAAAATGAATTCTGAAAATGTTGAAACTTGGCATGGTATCATCATTTCACCCGCATAGCATGTGCGAAATAGTAGAGAGGGTCACGGCAAAAACTGGACGCACTTCGTGTACAAACTGGACAAAGTCTTTCGGAGTATCAGGGTTTCAGACGAGAACTCATCTATTACACGGGCACTTCAATGTTTTATAAACTTATTTGAACTCCGTTGTTCTTTTGTGTTCAGTATGCAGCATTCAAAGCGACGTCATCAATTTCCAACATGTTCTGACATCATTTGTTGTTTTTCGGTCATTTACCTAATTTTTTGAGAGCTAAATGACCGTGAAATTGAAAATCACTACAAAATGAATTCTGAAAATGTTGAAACTTGGCATGGTATCATCATTTCACCCGCATAGCATGTGCGAAAGAGTAGAGAGGGTCACGGCAAAAACTGCACGCACTTCGTGTACAAACTAGACAAACTCTTTTGGAGTATCATGGTTTCGGACGAGAACTCATCTGTTACACGGGCACTTCAATGTTTTTTAAACTTATTTGAAATCCGGAGTTCTTTTGTGTTCAGTATGCAGCATTCAAAGCGACGTCACCAATTTCCAACATGTTGTGACATCATTTGTTGTTTTTCGGTCATTTACCTAATTGTTTAGAGAGCTAAATGACTGTGAAATTGAAAATCACTACAAAATGAATTCTGGAATTGTTGAAACTTGGCATGGTATCATCATTTCATCCGCATAGCATGTGCGAAAGAGTAGAGAGGGTCAAGGCAAAAACTGGACGCACTTCGTGTACAAACTGGACAAACTCTTTCGGAGTATCGGGGTTTCGGACGAGAACTCAGCTGTTACATGGGCTCTTAATTGTTTTTTAAACTTATTTGAACTCCGGACATCTTTTGTGTTCAGTATGCAGCATTCAAAGCGACGTCATCAATTTCCAACTTGTTCTGACATCATTTGTTGTTTTTTGGTCATTTACCTAATTGTTTAGAGAGCTAAATGACCGTGAAATTGAAAACCACTACAAAATGAATTCTGAAAATGTTGAAACTTGGCATGGTATCATCGTTTCACCCGCATAGCATGTGCGAAAGAGTAGAGAGGGTCACGGCAAAAACTGGACGCACTTCGTGTAGAAACTGGACAAACTCTTTCGGAGTATGAGGGTTTCGGACGAGAACTCATCTGTTACACGGGCACTTCAATGTTTTTTAAACCTATTTGAACTCCGGACTTCTTTTGTGTTCAGTATGCAGCATTCAAAGGGACGTCATCAATTTCCAACATGTTCTGACATCATTTGTTGTTTTTCGGTCATTTACCTAATTGTTTAAAGAGCTAAATGACCGTGAAATTGAAAACCACTACAAAATGAATTCTGAAAATGTTGAAACTTGGCATGGTATCATCATTTCACCCGCATAGCATGTGCGAAAGAGTAGAGAGGGTCACGGCAAAAACTGGACGCACTTCGTGTAGAAACTGGACAAACTCTTTCGGAGTATGAGGGTTTCGGACGAGAACTCATCTGTTACACAGGCACTTCAATGTTTTTTAAACTTATTTGAACTCCGGACTTCTTTTGTGTTCAGTATGCAGCATTCAAAGGGACGTCATCAATTTCCAACATGTTCTGACATCATTTGTTGTTTTTCGGTCATTTACCTAATTGTTTAAAGAGCTAAATGACCGTGAAATTGAAAATCACTACAAAATGAATTCTGGAAATGCTGAAACTTGGCATGGTATCATCATTTCACCCGCATAGCATGTGCGAAAGAGTAGAGAGGGTCATGGCAAAAACTGGACGCACTTCGTGTACAAACTGGACAAACTCTTTCGGAGTATCAGGGTTTCAGACGAGAACTCATCTGTTACACGGGCACTTCAATGTTTTTTAAACTTATTTGAACTCCGGACTTCTTTTGTGTTCAGTATGCAGCATTCAAAGCGACGTCATCAATTTCCAACATGTTCTGACATCATTTGTTGTTTTTCGGTCATTTACCTAATTTTTTAGAGAGCTAAATGACCGTGAAATTGAAAATCACTACAAAATGAATTCTGGAAATGTTGAAACTTGGCATGGTATCATCATTTCACCCGCATAGCATGTGCGAAAGAGTAGAGAGGGTCACGGCAAAAACTGGACGCACTTCGTGTACAAACTGGACAAACTCTTTCAGAGTATCATGGTTTCGGACGAGAACTCATCTGTTACACGGGCACTTCAATGTTTTTTAAACTTATTTGAACTCCGGAGTTCTTTTGTGTTCAGTATGTAGCATTCAAAGCGACGTCATCAATTTCCAACATGTTGTGACTTCATTTGTTGTTTTTCAGTCATTTACCTAATTGTTTAGAGAGCTAAATGACTGTGAAATTGAAAATCACTACAAAATGAATTCTGGAAATGTTGAAACTTGGCATGGTATCATCATTTCATCCGCATAGCATGTGCGAAAGAGTAGAGAGGGTCACGGCAAAAACTGGACGCACTTCGTGTACAAACTGGACAAACTCTTTCGGAGTATCGGGGTTTCGGACGAGAACTCATCTGTTACACGGGCTCTTAATTGTTTTTTAAACTTATTTGAACTCAGGACATCTTTTGTGTTCAGTATGCAGCATTCAAAGCGACGTCATCAATTTCCAACATGTTCTGACATCATTTGTTGTTTTTCGGTCATTTACCTCATTGTTTAGAGAGCTAAATGACCGTGAAATTGAAAATCACTAGAAAATGAATTCTGAAAATGTTGAAACTTGGCATGGTATCATCATTTCACCCGCATAGCATGTGCGAAAGAGTAGAGAGGGTCACGGCAAAAACTGGAGGCACTTCGTGTACAAACTGGACAAACTCTTTCGGAGTATCAGGTTTCGGACGCGAACTCATCTGTTACACGGGCACTTCAATGTTTTTTAAACTTATTTGAACTCCGGACTTCTTTTGTGTTCAGTATGCAGCATTCAAAGCAACGTCATCAATTTCCAACATGTTCCGACATCATTTGTTGTTTTTCGGTCATTTACCTAATTGTTTAGAGAGCTAAATGACCGTGAAATTGAAAATCACTACAAAATGAATTCCGGAAATGTTGAAACCCGGCATGGTATCATAATTTCACCCGCATAGCATGTGCGAAATAGTAGAGAGGGTCACGGCAAAAGCTGGACGCACTTCGTGTACAAACTGGACAAACTCTTTCGGAGTATCAGGGTTTCAGACGAGAACTCATCTGTTACACGGGCACTTCAATGTTTTTTAAACTTATTTGATCTCCGGACTTCTTTTGTGTTCAGTATGCAGCATTCAATGCGACGTCATCTATTTCCAACATGTTCTGACATCACTTGTTGTTTTTCGGTCATTTACCTAATTGTTTAGAGCGCTAAATGACCGTGAAATTGAAAATCACTACAAAATGAATTCTGAAAATGTTGAAACTTGGCATGGTATCATCATTTAACCCGCATAGCATGTGCGAATGAGTAGAGAGGGTCACGGCAAATACTGGACGCACTTCGTGTACAAACTGGACAAACTCTTTCGGAGTATCACGGTTTTGGACGAGAACTCATCTGTTACACGAGCACTTCAATGTTTTTTAAACTTATTTGAACCCCGGACTTCTTTTGTGTTCAGTATGCAGCATTAAAAGTGACGTCATCAATTTCCAACATGTTCTGACATCATTTGTTATTTTTCGGTCATTTACCTAACTGTTTAGAGAGCTAAATGACCGTGAAATTGAAAATCACTACAAAATGAATTCTGAAAATGTTGAAACTTGGCATGGTATCATCATTTCACCCGCATAGCATGTGCGAAAGAGAAGAGAGGGTCACGGCAAAAACTGGACGCACTTCGTGTACAAACTGGACAAACTCTTTCGGAGTATCAGGATTTCGGACTAGAACTCATCTGTTACACTGGCACTTCAATGTTTTTTAAACTTATTTGAACTCCGGACTTCTTTTGTGTTCAGTATGCAGCATTCAAAGCGACGTCATCAATTTCCAACATGTTCTGACATCATTTGTTGTTTTTCGGTCATTTACCTAATTGTTTAAAGAGCTAAATGACCGTGAAATTGAAAATCACTACAAAATGAATTTTGGAAATGTTGAAACTTGGCATGGTATCATCATTTCACCCACATAGCATGTGCGAAAGAGTAGAGAGGGTCATGGCAAAAACTGGACGCACTTCGTGTACAAACTGGACAAACTCTTTCGGAGTATCAGGGTTTCAGACGAGAACTCATCTGTTACACGGGCACTTCAATGTTTTTTAAACTTATTTGAACTCCGGACTTCTTTTGTGTTCAGTATGCAGCATTCAAAGCGACGTCATCAATTTCCAACATGTTCTGACATCATTTGTTGTTTTTCGGTCATTTACCTAATTTTTTAGAGAGCTAAATGACCGTGAAATTGAAAATCACTACAAAATGAATTCTGAAAATGTGGAAACTTGGCATGGTATCATCATTTCACCCGCATAGCATGTGCGAAAGAGTAGAGAGGGTCACGGCAAAAACTGGACGCACTTCGTGTACAAACTGGACAAACTCTTTCAGAGTATCATGGTTTCAGACGAGAACTCATCTGTTACACGGGCACTTCAATGTTTTTTAAACTTATTTGAACTCCGGAGTTTTTTTGTGTTCAGTATGCAGCATTCAAAGCGACGTCATCAATTTCCAACATGTTGTGACATCATTTGTTGTTTTTCGGTCATTTACCTAATTGTTTAGAGAGCTAAATGACTGTGAAATTGAAAATCACTACAAAATGAATTCAGGAAATGTTGAAACTTGGCATGGTATCATCATTTCATCCGCATAGCATGTGCGAAAGAGTAGAGAGGGTCCCGGCAAAAACTGGACGCACTTCGTGTACAAACTGGACAAACTCTTTCGGAGTATCGGGGTTTCGGACGAGAACTCATCTATTACACGGGCACTTCGATGTTTTTTAAACTTATTTGAACTCCGGACTTCTTTTGTGTTCAGTATGCAGTATTCAAAGCGACGTCATCAATTTCCAACATGTTCTGACATCATTTGTTGTTTTTTGATCATTTACCTAATTGTTTAGAGAGCTAAATGAACGTGAAATTGAAAATCACTACAAAATGAATTCTGAAAATTTTGAAACTTGGCATGGTATCATCATTTCACCCGCATAGCATGCGCGAAAGAGTAGAGAGGGTCACGGCAAAAACTGGACGTACTTCGTGTACAAACTGGACAAACTCTTTCGGAGTATCAGGGTTTCGGACGAGAACTCATCTGTTAGATGAGCACTTCATTGTTTTTTAAACTTATTTGAACTCCGGACTTCTTTTGTGTTCAGTATGCAGCATTCAAAGCGACGTCATCAATTTCCAACTTGTTGTGACATCGTTTGTTGTTTTTCGGTCATTTACCTAATTGTTTAGAGAGCTAAATGACCGTGAAATTGAAAATCACTACAAAATGAAATCTGAAAATGTTGAAACTTGGCATGGTATCATCATTTCACCCTCATAGCATGTGCGAAAGAGTAGAGAGGGTCACGGCGAAAACTGGACGAACTTCGTGTACAAACTGGACAAATTCTTTCGGAGTATCAGGGTTTTGGACGAGAACTCATCTGTTACACGGGCACTTCAATGTTTTTTAAACTTATTTGAACTCCGGACTTCTTTTGTGTTCAGTATGCAGCATTCAAAGAGATGTCATCAATTTCCAACATGTTCTGACATCATTTGTTGTTTTTCGGTCATTTACCTAATTGTTTAGAGAGCTAAATGACCGTGAAATTGAAAATCACTACAAAATGAATTCTGGAAATGTTGAAACTTGGCATGGTATCGTCATTTCACCCGCATAACATGTGCGAAAGAGTAGAGAGGGTCACGGCAAAAACTGGACGCACTTCGTGTACAAACAGGACAAACTCTTTCGGAGTATCAGGGTTTCGGACGAGAACTCATCTGTTACACGAGCTCTTCATTGTTTTTTAAACTTATTTGAACTCCGGACATCTTTTGTGTTCAGTATGCAGCATTCAAAGCGACGTCATCAATTTCCAACATGTTCTGACATCATTTGTTGTTTTTCGGTCATTTACCTAATTGTTTAGAGAGCTAAATGACCGTGAAACTGAAAACCACTACAAAATGAATTCTGGAAATGTTGAAACTTGGCATGGTATCATCATTTCACCCGCATAGCTTGTGCGAAAGAGTAGAGAGGGTCACAGCAAAAACTGGACGCACTTCGTGTAGAAACTGGGCAAACTCTTTCGGAGTATCAGGGTTTGGACGAGAACTCATCTGTTACACGAGCTCTTCATTGTTTTTTAAACTTATTTGAACTCCGGACATCTTTTGTGTTCAGTATGCAGTATTCAAAGCGACGTCATCAATTTCCAACATGTTCTGACATCATTTGTTGTTTTTTGATCATTTACCTAATTGTTTAGAGAGCTAAATGAACGTGAAATTGAAAATCACTACAAAATGAATTCTGAAAATTTTGAAACTTGGCATGGTATCATCATTTCACCCGCATAGCATGTGCGAAAGAGTAGAGAGGGTCACGGCAAAAACTGGACGTACTTCGTGTACAAACTGGACAAACTCTTTCGGAGTATCAGGGTTTCGGACGAGAACTCATCTGTTAGATGAGCACTTCAATGTTTTTTAAACTTATTTGAACTCCGGACTTCTTTTGTGTTCAGTATGCAGCATTCAAAGCGACGTCATCAATTTCCAACTTGTTGTGACATCGTTTGTTGTTTTTCGGTCATTTACCTAATTGTTTAGAGAGCTAAATGACCGTGAAATTGAAAATCACTACAAAATGAATTCTGAAAATGTTGAAACTTGGCATGGTATCATCATTTCACCCTCATAGCATGTGCGAAAGAGTAGAGAGGGTCACGGCGAAAACTGGACGAACTTCGTGTACAAACTGGACAAATTCTTTCGGAGTATCAGGGTTTTGGACGAGAACTCATCTGTTACACGGGCACTTCAATGTTTTTTAAACTTATTTGAACTCCGGACTTCTTTTGTGTTCAGTATGCAGCATTCAAAGAGACGTCATCAATTTCCAACATGTTCTGACATCATTTGTTGTTTTTCGGTCATTTACCTAATTGTTTAGAGAGCTAAATGACCGTGAAACTGAAAACCACTACAAAATGAATTCTGGAAATGTTGAAACTTGGCATGGTATCATCATTTCACCCGCATAGCATGTGCGAAAGAGTAGAGAGGGTCACAGCAAAAACTGGACGCACTTCGTGTAGAAACTGGACAAACTCTTTCGGAGTATGAGGGTTTCGGACGAGAACTCATCTGTTACACGGGCACTTCAATGTTTCTTAAACTTATTTGAACTCCGGACTTCTTTTGTGTTCAGTATGCAGCATTCAAAGTGAAGTCATCAATTTCCAACATATTCTGACATCATTTGTTGTTTTTCGGTCATTTACCTAATTTTTTAGAGAGCTAAATGACCGTGAAATTGAAAATCACTACAAAATGAATTCTGAAAATGTTGAAACTTGGTATGGTATCATCATTTAACCCGCATAGCATGTGCGAATGAGTAGAGAGGGTCACGGCAAATACTGGACGCACTTCGTGTACAAACTGGACAAACTCTTTCGGAGTATCACGGTTTTGGACGAGAACTCATCTGTTACACGGGCACTTCAATGTTTTTTAAACTTATTTGAACTCCGGAGTTCTTTTGTGTTCAGTATGCAGCATTCAAAGCGACGTCATCAATTTCCAACATGTTGTGACATCATTTGTTCTTTTTCGGTCATTTACCTAACTGTTTAGAGAGCTAAATGACCGTGAAATTGAAAATCACTACAAAATGAATTCTGAAAATGTTGAAACTTGGCATGGTATCATCATTTCACCCGCATAGCATGTGCGAAAGAGTAGAGAGGGTCACGGCAAAAACTGGACGAACTTCGTGTACAAACTGGACAAACTCTTTCGGTGTATCGGGGTTTCGGACGAGATCTAATCTGTTACACGGGCTCTTAATTGTTTTTTAAACTTATTTGAACTCCGGACATCTTTTGTGTTCAGTATGCAGCATTCAAAGCGACGTCATCAATTTCCAACATGTTCTGACATCATTTGTTGTTTTTCGGTCATTTACCTAATTGTTTAGAGAGCTAAATGACCGTGAAACTGAAAACCACTACAAAATGAATTCTGGAAATGTTGAAACTTGGCATGGTATCATCATTTCACCCGCATAGCATGTGCGAAAGAGTAGAGAGGGTCACAGCAAAAACTGGACGCACTTCGTGTAGAAACTGGACAAACTCTTTCGGAGTATGAGGGTTTCGGACGAGAACTCATCTGTTACACGGGCACTTCAATGTTTCTTAAACTTATTTGAACTCCGGACTTCTTTTGTGTTCAGTATGCAGCATTCAAAGTGAAGTCATCAATTTCCAACATGTTCTGACATCATTTGTTGTTTTTCGGTCATTTACCTAATTGTTTAAAGAGCTAAATGACCGTGAAATTGAAAATCACTACAAAATGAATTCTGGAAATGCTGAAACTTGGCATGGTGTCATCATTTCACCCGCATAGCATGTGCGAAATAGTAGAGAGGGTCATGGCAAAAACTGGACGCACTTCGTGAACAAACTAGACAAACTCTTTCGGAGTATCAGGGTTTCAGACGAGAACTCATCTGTTACACGGGCACTTCAATGTTTTTTAAACTTATTTGAACTCCGGACTTCTTTTGTGTTCAGTATGCAGCATTCAAAGCGACGTCATCAATTTCCAACATGTTCTGACATCATTTGTTGTTTTTCGGTCATTTACCTAATTTTTTAGAGAGCTAAATGACTGTGAAATTTAAAATCACTACAAAATGAATTCTGAAAATGTTGAAACTTGGCATGGTATCATCATTTCACCCGCATAGCATGTGCGAAAGAGTAGAGAGGGTCACGGCAAAAACTGGACGTACTTCGTGTACAAACTGGACAAACTCTTTCGGAGTATCAGGGTTTTGGACGAGAACTCATCTGTTAGATGAGCACTTCAATGTTTTTTAAACTTATTTGAACTCCGGACTTCTTTTGTGTTCAGTATGCAGCATTCAAAGCGACGTCATCAATTTCCAACTTGTTGTGACATCGTTTGTTGTTTTTCGGTCATTTACCTAATTGTTTAGAGAGCTAAATGACCGTGAAATTGAAAATCACTACAAAATGAATTCTGAAAATGTTGAAACTTGGCATGGTATCATCATTTCACCCTCATAGCATGTGCGAAAGAGTAGAGACGGTCACGGCGAAAACTGGACGAACTTCGTGTACAAACTGGACAAATTCTTTCGGAGTATCAGGGTTTTGGACGAGAACTCATCTGTTACACGGGCACTTCAATGTTTTTTAAACTTATTTGAACTCCGGACTTCTTTTGTGTTCAGTATGCAGCATTCAAAGAGACGTCATCAATTTCCAACATGTTCTGACATCATTTGTTGTTTTTCGGTCATTTACCTAATTGTTTAGAGAGCTAAATGACCGTGAAATTGAAAATCACTACAAAATGAATTCTGGAAATGTTGAAACTTGGCATGGTATCGTCATTTCACCCGCATAACATGTGCGAAAGAGTAGAGAGGGTCACGGCAAAAACTGGACGCACTTCGTGTACAAACTGGACAAACTCTTTCGGAGTATCAGGGTTTCGGACGAGAACTCATCTGTTACACGGGCTCTTCATTGTTTTTTAAACTTATTTGAACTCCGGACATCTTTTGTGTTCAGTATGCAGCATTCAAAGCGACGTCATCAATTTCCAACATGTTCTGACATCATTTGTTGTTTTTCGGTCATTTACCTAATTGTTTAGAGAGCTAAATGACCGTGAAACTGAAAACCACTACAAAATAAATTCTGGAAATGTTGAAACTTGGCATGGTATCATCATTTCACCCGCATAGCATGTGCGAAAGAGTAGAGAGGGTCACGGCAAAAACTGGACGCACTTCGTGTACAAACTAGACAAACTCTTTCGGAGTATCAGGGTTTCGGACGAGAACTCATCTGTTACACGGGCACTTCAATGTTTCTTAAACTTATTTGAACTCCGGACTTCTTTTGTGTTCAGTATGCAGCATTCAAAGTGAAGTCATCAATTTCCAACATATTCTGACATCATTTGTTGTTTTTCGGTCATTTACCTAATTGTTTAAAGAGCTAAATGACCGTGAAATTGAAAATCACTACAAAATGAATTCTGGAAATGTTGAAACTTGGCATGGTATCATAATTTCACCCGCATAGCATGTGCGAAATAGTAGAGAGGGTCACGGCAAAAGCTGGACGCACTTCGTGCACAAACTAGACAAACTCTTTCGGAGTATCAGGGTTTCAGACGAGAACTCATCTGTTACACGGGCACTTCAATGTTTTTTAAACTTATTTGAACTCCGGACTTCTTTTGTGTTCAGTATGCAGCATTCAAAGCGACGTCATCAATTTCCAACATGTTCTGACATCATTTGTTGTTTTTCGGTCATTTACCTAATTTTTTAGAGAGCTAAATGACCGTGAAATTGAAAATCACTACAAAATGAATTCTGAAAATGTTGAAACTTGGTATGGTATCATCATTTAACCCGCATAGCATGTGCGAATGAGTAGAGAGGGTCACGGCAAATACTGGACGCACTTCGTGTACAAACTGGACAAACTCTTTCGGAGTATCACGGTTTTGGACGAGAACTCATCTGTTACACGGGAACTTCAATGTTTTTTAAACTTATTTGAACTCCGGAGTTCTTTTGTGTTCAGTACGCAGCATTCAAAGCGACGTCATCAATTTCCAACATGTTGTGACATCATTTGTTCTTTTTCGGTCATTTACCTAACTGTTTAGAGAGCTAAATGACTGTGAAATTGAAAATCACTACAAAATGAATTCTGAAAATGTTGAAACTTGGCATGGTATCATCATTTCACCCGCATAGCATGTGCGAAAGAGTAGAGAGGGTCACGGCAAAAACTGGACGAACTTCGTGTACAAACTGGACAAACTCTTTCGGAGTATCAGGGTTTCGGACGAGAACTCATCTGTTACACGGGCTCTTAATTGTTTTTTAAACTTATTTGAACTCCGGACATCTTTTGTGTTCAGTATGCAGCATTCAAAGCGACGTCATCAATTTCCAACATGTTCTGACATCATTTGTTGTTTTTCGGTCATTTACCTAATTGTTTAGAGAGCTAAATGACCGTGAAATTGAAAATCACTAGAAAATGAATTCTGAAAATGTTGAAACTTGGCATGGTATCATCATTTCACCTGCATAGCATGTGCGAAAGAGTAGAGACGGTCACGGCGAAAACTGGACGAACTTCGTGTACAAACTGGACAAATTCTTTCGGAGTATCAGGGTTTTGGACGAGAACTCATCTGTTACACGGGCACTTCAATGTTTTTTAAACTTATTTGAACTCCGGACTTCTTTTGTGTTCAGTATGCAGCATTCAAAGAGACGTCATCAATTTCCAACATGTTCTGACATCATTTGTTGTTTTTCGGTCATTTACCTAATTGTTTAGAGAGCTAAATGACCGTGAAATTGAAAATCACTACAAAATGAATTCTGGAAATGTTGAAACTTGGCATGGTATCGTCATTTCACCCGCATAACATGTGCGAAAGAGTAGAGAGGGTCACGGCAAAAACTGGACGCACTTCGTGTACAAACTGGACAAACTCTTTCGGAGTATCAGGGTTTCGGACGAGAACTCATCTGTTACACGAGCTCTTCATTGTTTTTTAAACTTATTTGAACTCCGGACATCTTTTGTGTTCAGTATGCAGCATTCAAAGCGACGTCATCAATTTCCAACATGTTCTGACATCATTTGTTGTTTTTCGGTCATTTACCTAATTGTTTAGAGAGCTAAATGACCGTGAAATTGAAAATCACTACAAAATGAATTCTGGAAATGTTGAAACTTGGCATGGTATCGTCATTTCACCCGCATAACATGTGCGAAAGAGTAGAGAGGGTCACGGCAAAAACTGGACGCACTTCGTGTACAAACTGGACAAACTCTTTCGGAGTATCGGGGTTTCGGAGGAGAACTCATCTGTTACACGGGCACTTCAATGTTTTTTAAACTTATTTGATCTCCGGACTTCTTTTGTGTTCAGTATGCAGCATTCAAAGCGACGTCATCAATTTCCAACATGTTCTGACATCACTTGTTGTTTTTCGGTCATTTACCTAATTGTTTAGAGCGCTAAATGACCGTGAAATTGAAAATCACTACAAAATGAATTCTGAAAATGTTGAAACTTGGCATGGTATCATCATTTAACCCGCATAGCATGTGCGAATGAGTAGAGAGGGTCACGGCAAAAACTGGACGCACTTCGTGTACAAACTGGACAAACTCTTTCGGAGTATCGGGGTTTCGGAGGAGAACTCATCTGTTACACGAGCACTTCAATGTTTTTTAAACTTATTTGAACTCCGGACTTCTTTTGTGTTCAGTATGCAGCATTCAAACTGACGTCATCAATTTCCAACATGTTCTGACATCATTTGTTCTTTTTCGGTCATTTACATAACTGTTTAGAGAGCTAAATGACCGTGAAATTGAAAATCACTACAAAATGAATTCTGAAAATGTTGAAACTTGGCATGGTATCATCATTTCACCCGCGTAGCATGTGCGAAAGAGTAGAGAGGGTCACGGCAAAAACTGGACGCACTTCGTGTACAAACCGGACAAACTCTTTCGGAGTATCGGGGTTTCGGACGAGAACTCATCTGTTACACGGGCTCTTAATTGTTTTTTAAACTTATTTGAACTCCGGACATCTTTTGTGTTCAGTATGCAGCATTCAAAGCGACGTCATCAATTTCCAACATGTTCTAACATCATTTGTTATTTTTCGGTCATTTACCTTATTGTTTAGAGAGCTAAATGACCGTGAAATTGAAAATCACTAGAAAATGAATTCTGAAAATGTTGAAACTTGGCATGGTATCATCATTTCACCCGCATAGCATGTGCGAAAGAGAAGAGAGGGTCACGGCAAAAACTGGACGCACTTCGTGTACAAACTGGACAAACTCTTTCGGAGTATCAGGGTTTCGGACGCGAACTCATCTGTTACACGGGCACTTCAATGTTTTTTAAACTTATTTGAACTCCGGACTTCTTTTGTGTTCAGTATGCAGCATTCAAAGCAACGTCATCAATTTCCAACATGTTCTGACATCGTTTGTTGTTTTTCGGTCATTTACCTAATTGTTTAGAGAGCTAAATGACCGTGAAATTGAAAATCACTACAAAATGAAGTCTGGAAATGTTGAAACCTGGCATGGTATCATAGTTTCACCTGCATAGCATGTGCGAAATAGTAGAGAGGGTCACGACAAAAGCTGGACGCACTTCGTGTACAAACTGGTAAAACTCTTTCGGAGTATCAGGGTTTCAGACGAGAACTCATCTGTTACACGGGCACTTCAATGTTTTTTAAACTTATTTGATCTCCGGACTTCTATTGTGTTCAGTATGCAGCATTCAAAGCGACGTCATCAATTTCCAACATGTTCTGACATCACTTGTTGTTTTTCGGTCATTTACCTAATTGTTTAGAGCGCTAAATGACCGTGAAATTGAAAATCACTACAAAATGAATTCTGAAAATGTTGAAACTTGGCATGGTATCATCATTTAACCCGCATAGCATGTGCGGAAGAGTAGAGAGGGTCACGGCAAATACTGGACACACTTCGTGTACAAACTGGACAAACTCTTTCGGAGTATCACGGTTTTGGACGAGAACTCATCTGTTACACGAGCACTTCAATGTTTTTTAAACTTATTTGAACTCCGGACATCTTTTGTGTTCAGTATGCAGTATTCAAAGCGACGTCATCAATTTCCATCATGTTCTGACATCGTTTGTTGTTTTTCGATCATTTACCTAATTGTTTAGAGAGCTAAATGACCGTGAAATTGAAAATCACTACAAAATGAATTCTGAAAATGTTGAAACTTGGCATGGTATCATCATTTAACCCGCATAGCATGTGCGGAAGAGTAGACAGGGTCACGGCAAATACTGGACACACTTCGTGTACAAACTGGACAAACTCTTTCGGAGTATCACGGTTTTGGACGAGAACTCATCTGTTACACGAGCACTTCAATGTTTTTTAAACTTATTTGAACTCCGGACATCTTTTGTGTTCAGTATGCAGCATTCAAAGCGACGTCATCAATTTCCAACATGTTCTGACATCACTTGTTGTTTTTCGGTCATTTACCTAATTGTTTAGAGCGCTAAATGACCGTGAAATTGAAAATCACTACAAAATGAATTCTGAAAATGTTGAAACTTGGCATGGTATCATCATTTAACCCGCATAGCATGTGCGGAAGAGTAGAGAGGGTCACGGCAAATACTGGACACACTTCGTGTACAAACTGGACAAACTCTTTCGGAGTATCACGGTTTTGGACGAGAACTCATCTGTTACACGAGCACTTCAATGTTTTTTAAACTTATTTGAACTCCGGACATCTTTTGTGTTCAGTATGCAGTATTCAAAGCGACGTCATCAATTTCCATCATGTTCTGACATCATTTGTTGTTTTTCGATCATTTACCTAATTGTTTAGAGAGCTAAATGACCGTGAAATTGAAAATCACTACAAAATGAATTCTGAAAATGTTGAAACTTGGCATGGTATCATCATTTCACCCGCATAGCATGTGCGAAAGAGTAGAGAGGGTCACGGCAAAAACTGGACGCTCTTCGTGTACAAACTGGACAAACTCTTTCGGAGTATCGGGGTTTCGGACGAGAACTCATCTGTTACACGGGCACTTCAATGTTTTTTAAACTTATTTGAACTCCGGAGTTCTTTTGTGCTCAGTATGCAACATTCAAAGCGACGTCATCAATTTCCAACATGTTCTGACATCATTTGTTGTTTTTCGGTCATTTACCTAATTGTTTAGGGAGCTAAATGACCGTGAAATTGAAAATCACTAGAAAATGAATTCTGAAAATGTTGAAACTTGGCATGGTATCATCATTTCACCCGCATAGCATGTGCGAAAGAGTAGAGAGGGTCACGGCAAAAACTGGACGCACTTCGTGTACAAACTGGACAAACTCTTTCGGAGTATCAGGGTTTCGGACGCGAACTCATCTGTTACACGGGCACTTCAATGTTTTTTAAACTTATTTGAACTCCGGACTTCTTTTGTGTTCAGTATGCAGCATTCAAAGCAACGTCATCAATTTTCAACATGTTCTGACATCATTTGTTGTTTTTCGGTCATTTACCTAATTGTTTAGAGAGCTAAATGACCGTGAAATTGAAAATCGCTACAAAATGAATTCCGGAAATGTTGAAACCTGGCATGGTATCATAATTTCACCCGCATAACATGTGCGAAATAGTAGAGAGGGTCACGGCAAAAGCTGGATGCACTTCGTGTACAAACTGGACAAACTCTTTCGGAGTATCAGGGTTTCAGACGAGAACTCATCTCTTACATGGGCACTTCAATGTTTTTTAAACTTATTTGATCTCCGGACTTCTTTTGTGTTCAGTATGCAGCATTCAAAGCGACGTCATCAATTTCCAACATGTTCTGACATCACTTGTTGTTTTTCGGTCATTTACCTAATTGTTTAGAGCGCTAAATGACCGTGAAATTGAAAATCACTACAAAATGAATTCTGAAAATGTTGAAACTTGGCATGGTATCATCATTTAACCCGCATAGCATGTGCGAATCTGTAGAGAGGGTCACGGCAAATACTGGACGCACTTGGTGTACAAACTGGACAAACTCTTTCGGAGTATCATGGTTTTGGACGAGAACTCATCTGTTACACGAGCACTTCAATGTTTTTTAAACTTATTTGAACTCCGGACTTCTTTTGTGTTCAGTATGCAGCATTCAAAGTGACGTCATCAATTTCCAACATGTTCTGACATCATTTGTTTTTTTTCGGTCATTTACCTAACTATTTAGAGAGCTAAATGACCGTGAAATTGAAAATCACTACAAAATGAATTCTGAAAATTTTGAAACTTGGCATGGTATCATCAATTCACCCGCATAGCATGTGCGAAAGAGTAGAGAGGGTCACGGCAAAAACTGGACGCACTTCGTGTACAAACTGGACAAACTCTTTCGGAGTATCAGGGTTTCGGACGAGAACCCATCTGTTACACGGGCACTTCAATGTTTTTTAAACTTATTTGAACTCCGGACTTCTTTTGTGTTCAGTATGCAGCATTCAAAGCGACGTCATCAATTTCCAACATGTTCTGACATCATTTGTTGTTTTTCGGTCATTTACCTAAGTGTTTAAAGAGCTAAATGACCGTGAATTTGAAAATCACTACAAAATGAATTCTGGAAATGTTGAAACTTGGCATGGTATCATCATTTCACCCGCATAGCATATGCGAAAGAGTAGAGAGGGTCATGGCAAAAACTGGACGCACTTCGTGTACAAATTGGACAAACACTTTCGGAGTATCATCGTTTCGGACGAGAACTCATCTGTTACACGGGCACTTCAATGTTTATTAAACTTATTTGAACTCCGGAGTTCTTTTGTGTTCAGTATGCAGCATTCAAAGCGACGTCATCAATTTCCAACATGTTGTGACATCATTTGTTGTTTTTCAGTCATTTACCTAATTGTTTAGAGAGCTAAATGACTATGAAATTGAAAATCACTACAAAATGAATCCTGGAAATGTTGAAACTTGGCATGGTATCGTCATTTCATCCGCATAGCATGTGCGAAAGAGTAGAGAGGGTCACGGCAAAAACTGGACGCACTTCGTGTACAAACTGGACAAACTCTTTCGGAGTATCAGGGTTTCGGACGCGAACTCATCTGTTACACGGGCACTTCAATGTTTTTTAAACTTATTTGAACTCCGGACTTCTTTTGTGTTCAGTATGCAGCATTCAAAGCAACGTCATCAATTTCCAACATGTTCTGACATCATTTGTTGTTTTTCGGTCATTTACCTAATTGTTTAGAGAGCTAAATGACCGTGAAATTGAAAATCGCTACAAAATGAATTCCGGAAATGTTGAAACCTGGCATGGTATCATAATTTCACCCGCATAGCATGTGCGAAATAGTAGACAGGGTCACGGCAAAAGCTGGACGCACTTCGTGTACAAACTGGACAAACTCTTTCGGAGTATCAGGGTTTCAGACGAGAACTCATCTCTTACATGGGCACTTCAATGTTTTTTAAACTTATTTGATCTCCGGACTTCTTTTGTGTTCAGTATGCAGCATTCAAAGCGACGTCATCAATTTCCAACATGTTCTGACATCACTTGTTGTTTTTCGGTCATTTACCTAATTGTTTAGAGCGCTAAATGACCGTGAAATTGAAAATCACTACAAAATGAATTCTGAAAATGTTGAAACTTGGCATGGTATCATCATTTAACCCGCATAGCATGTGCGAATGAGTAGAGAGGGTCACGGCAAATACTGGACGCACTTCGTGTACAAACTGGATAAACTCTTTCGGAGTATCACGGTTTCAGACGAGAACTCATCTGTTACACGGGCACTTCAATGTTTTTAAAACTTATTTGAACTCCGGACTTCTTTTGTGTTCAGTATGCAGCATTCAAAGTGACGTCATCAATTTCCAACATGTTCTGACATCATTTGTTATTTTTCGGTCATTTACCTAATTGTTTAGAGAGCTAAATGACCGTGAAATTGAAAATCACTACAAAATGAATTCTGAAAATGTTGAAACTTGGCATGGTATCATCATTTAACCGGAATAGCATGTGCGAAAGAGTAGAGAGGGTCACGGCAAATACTGGACGCACTTCGTGTACAAACTGGACAAACTCTTTCGGAGTATCACGGTTTTGGACGGGAACTCATCTGTTACATCAGCACTTCAATGTTTTTTAAACTTATTTGAACTCCGGACTTCTTTTGTGTTCAGTATGCAGCATTCAAAGCGACGTCATCAATTTCCAACATGTTCTGACATCATTTGTTCTTTTTCGGTCATTTACCTAACTGTTTAGAGAGCTAAATGACCGTGAAATTGAAAATCACTACAAAATGAATTCTGGAAATGTTGAAACTTGGCATGGTATCATCATTTCACCCGCATAGCATGTGCGAAAGAGTAGAGAGGGTCACGGCAAAAACTGGACGCACTTCGTGTACAAACTGGACAAACTCTTTCGGAGTATCAGGGTTTCAGACGAGAACTCATCTGTTACACGGGCACTTCAATGTTTTTTAAACTTATTTGAACTCCGGACTTCTTTTGTGTTCAGTATGCAGTATTCAAAGCGACGTCATCAATTTCCATCATGTTCTGACATCATTTGTTGTTTTTCGATCATTTACCTAATTGTTTAGAGAGCTAAATGACCGTGAAATTGAAAACCACTACAAAATGAATTCTGAAAATGTTGAAACTTGGCATGGTATCATCATTTCACCCGCATAGCATGTGCGAAAGAGTAGAGAGGGTCACGGCAAAAACTGGACGCTCTTCGTGTACAAACTGGACAAACTCTTTCCGAGTATCATGGTTTCGGACGAGAACTCATCAGTTACACGGGCACTTCAATGTTTTTTAAACTTATTTGAACTCCGGACTTCTTTTGTGTTCAGTATGCAGCATTCAAAGCGACGTCATCAATTTCCAACTTGTTCTGACATCATTTGTTGTTTTTCGGTCATTTACCTAATTGTTTAGAGAGCTAAATGACCGTGAACTTGAAAATCACTAGAAAATGAATTCTGAAAATGTTGAAACTTGGCATGGTATCATCATTTCACCCGCATTGCATGTGCGAAAGAGTAGAGAGGGTCACGGCAAAAACTGGACGCACTTCGTGTACAAACTGGACAAACTCTTTCGGAGTATCAGGGTTTCGGACGCGAACTCATCTGTTACACGGGCACTTCAATGTTTTTTAAACTTATTTGAACTCCGGACTTCTTTTGTGTTCAGTATGCAGCATTCAAAGCAACGTCATCAATTTCCAACATGTTCTGACATCATTTGTTGTTTTTCGGTCATTTCCCTAATTGTTTAGAGAGCTAAATGACCGTGAAATTGAAATCGCTACAAAATGAATTCCGGAAATGTTGAAACCTGGCATGGTATCATAATTTCACCCGCATAGCATGTGCGAAATGGTAGACAGGGTCACGGCAAAAGCTGGACGCACTTCGTGTACAAACTGGACAAACTCTTTCGGAGTATCAGGGTTTCAGACGAGAACTCATCTCTTACATGGGCACTTCAATGGTTTTTAAACTTATTTGATCTCCGGACTTCTTTTGTGTTCAGTATGCAGCATTCAAAGCGACGTCATCAATTTCCAACATGTTCTGACATCACTTGTTGTTTTTCGGTCATTTACCTAATTGTTTAGAGCGCTAAATGACCGTGAAATTGAAAATCACTACAAAATGAATTCTGAAAATGTTGAAACTTGGCATGGTATCATCATTTAACCCGCATAGCATGTGCGAATGAGTAGAGAAGGTCACGGCAAATACTGGACGCACTTCGTGTACAAACTGGACAAACTCTTTCGGAGTATCACGGTTTTGGACGAGAACTCATCTGTTACACGAGCACTTCAATGTTTTTTAAACTTATTTGAACTCCGGACTTCTTTTGTGTTCAGTATGCAGCATTCAAAGTGACGTCATCAATTTCCAACATGTTCTGACATCATTTGTTCTTTTTCGGTCATTTACCTAACTGTTTAGAGAGCTAAATGACCGTGAAATTGAAAATCACTACAAAATGAATTCTGAAAATGTTGAAACTTGGCATGGTATCATCATTTCACCCGCATAGCATGTGCGAAAGAGTAGAGAGGGTCATGGCAAAAACTGGACGCACTTCGTGTACAAACTAGACAAACTCTTTCGGAGTATCAGGGTTTCAGACGAGAACTCATCTGTTACACGGGCACTTCAATGTTTTTTAAACTTATTTGAACTCTGGACTTCTTTTGTGTTCAGTATGCAGCATTCAAAGCGACGTCATCAATTTCCAACATGTTCTGACATCATTTGTTGTTTTTCGGTCATTTACCTAATTGTTTAAAGAGCTAAATAACCGTGAAATTGAAAATCACTACAAAATGAATTCTGGAAATGTTGAAACTTGGCATGGTATCATCATTTCACCCGCATAGCATGTGCGAAAGAGTAGAGAGGGTCATGGCAAAAACTGGACGCACTTCGTGTACAAACTGGACAAACTCTTTCGGAGTATCAGGGTTTCAGACGAGAACTCATCTGTTACACGGGCACTTCAATGTTTTTTAAACTTATTTGAACTCCGGACTTCTTTTGTGTTCAGTATGCAGCTATCAAAGCGACGTCATCAATTTCCAACATGTTCCGACATCATTTTTTGTTTTTCGGTCATTTACCTAATTTTTTAGAGAGCTAAATGACCGTGAAATTGAAAATCACTACAAAATGAATTCTGAAAATGTTGAAACTTGGCATGGTATCATCATTTCACCCGCATAGCATGTGCGAAAGAGTAGAGAGGGTCACGGCAAAAACTGGACGAACTTCGTGTTCAAACTGGACAAACTCTTTCAGAGTATCATGGTTTCGGACGAGAACTCATCTGTTACACGGGCACTTCAATGTTTTTTAAACTTATTTGAACTCCGGAGTTCTTTTGTGTTCAGTATGCAGCATTCAAAGCGACGTCATCAATTTCCAACATGTTGTGACATCATTTGTTGTTTTTCAGTCATATACCTAATTGTTTAGAGAGCTAAATGACTGTGAAATTGAAAATCACTACAAAATGAATTCTGGAAATGTTGAAACTTGGCATGGTATCATCATTTCATCCGCATAGCATGTGCGAAAGATTAGAGAGGGTCACGGCAAAAACTGGACGCACTTCGTGTACAAACTGGACAAACTCTTTCGGAGTATCGGGGTTTCGGACGAGAACTCATCTGTTACACGGGCACTTCGATGTTTTTTAAACTTATTTGAACTCCGGACTTCTTTTGTGTTCAGTATGCAGTATTCAAAGCGACATCATCAATTTCCAACATGTTCTGACATCATTTGTTGTTTTTCGATCATTTACCTAATTGTTTAGAGAGCTAAATGACCGTGAAATTGAAAATCACTACAAAATGAATTCTGAAAATTTTGAAACTTGGCATGGTATCATCATTTCACCCGCATAGCATGTGCGAAAGGGTAGAGAGGGTCACGGCAAAAACTGGACGTACTTCGTGTACAAACTGGACAAACTCTTTCGGAGTATCAGGGTTTCGGACGAGAACTCATCTGTTACATGAGCACTTCAATGTTTTTTAAACTTATTTGAACTCTGGACTTCTTTTGTGTTTAGTATGCAGCATTCAAAGCGACGTCATCAATTTCCAACTTGTTGTGACATCATTTGTTGTTTTTCGGTCATTTACCTAATTGTTTAGAGAGCTAAATGACCGTGAAATTGAAAATCACTACAAAATGAATTCTGAAAATGTTGAAACTTGGCATGGTATCATCATTTCACCCTCATAGCATGTGCGAAAGAGTAGAGAGGGTCACGGCGAAAACTGGACGCACTTCGTGTACAAACTGGACAAATTCTTTCGGAGTATCAGGGTTTCTGACGAGAACTCATCTGTTACACGGGCACTTCAACGTTTTTTAAACTTATTTGAACTCCGGACTTCTTTTGTGTTCAGTATGCAGCATTCAAAGAGACGTCATCAATTTCCAACATGTTCTGACATCATTTGTTGTTTTTCGGTCATTTACCTAATTGTTTAGAGAGCTAAATGACCGTGAAATTGAAAATCACTACAAAATGAATTCTGGAAATGTTGAAACTTGGCATGGTAACATCATTTCACCCGCATAACATGTGCGAAAGAGTAGAGAGGGTCACGGCAAAAACTGGACACACGTCGTGTACAAACTGGACAAACTCTTTCGGAGTATCAGGGTTTCGGACGAGAACTCAACTGTTACACTGGCTCTTAATTGTTTTTTAAACTTATTTGAACTCCGGACATCTTTTGTGTTCAGTATGCAGCATTCAAAGCGACGTCATCAATTTGCAACATGTTCTGACATCATTTGTTGTTTTTCGGTCATTTACCTAATTGTTTAGAGAGCTAAATGACCGTGAAATTGAAAATCACTACAAAATGAATTCTGAAAATGTTGAAACTTGGCATGGTATCATCATTTGACCCGCATAGCATGTGCGAAAGAGTAGAGAGGGTCACGGCAAAAACTGGACGCACTTCGTGTACAAACTCGACAAACTCTTTCGGAGTATCAGGGTTTCGGACGAGAACTCATCTGTTACACGGACACTTCAATGTTTTTTAAACTTATTTGAACTCCGGACTTCTTTTGTGTTCAGTATGCAGCATTCAAAGCAACGTCATCAATTTCCAACATGTTCTGACATCATTTGTTCTTTTTCGGTCATTTACCTAATTGTTTAGAGAGCTAAATGACCGTGAAATTGAAAATCACTACAAAATGAATTCTGGAAATGTTGAAACTTGGCATGGTATCATAATTTCACCCGCATAGCATGTGCGAAATAGTAGAGAGGGTCACGGCAAAAGCTGGACGCACTTCGTGTACAAACTGGACAAACTCTTTCGGACTATCAGGGTTTCAGACGAGAACTCATCTGTTACACGGGCACTTGAATGTTTTTTAAACTTATTTGATCTCCGAGTTCTATTGTGTTCAGTATGCAGCATTCAAAGCGACGTCATCAATTTCCAACATGTTCTGACATCACTTGTTGTTTTTCGGTCATTTACCTAATTGTTTAGAGCGCTAAATGACCGTGAAATTGAAAATCACTACAAAATGAATTCTGAAAATGTTGAAACTTGGCATGGTATCATCATTTAACCCGCATTGCATGTGCGAAAGAGTAGAGAGGGTCACGGCAAATACTGGACACACTTCGTGTACAAACTGGACAAACTCTTTCGGAGTATCACGGTTTTGGACGAGAACTCATCTGTTACACGAGCACTTCAATGTTTTTTAAACTTATTTGAACTCCGGACTTCTTTTGTGTTCAGTATGCAGCATTCAAAGTGACGTCATCAATTTCCAACATGTTCTGACATCATTTGTTCTTTTTCGGTCATTTACCTAACTGTTTAGAGAGCTAAATGACCGTGAAATTGAAAATCACTACAAAATGAATTCTGAAATGTTGAAACTTGTCATGGTATCATCATTTCAACCGCATAGCATGTGCGAAAGAGTATAGAGGGTCATGGCAAAAACTGGACGCACTTCGTGTACAAACTGGACAAACTCTTTCGGAGTATCAGGGTTTCAGACAAGAACTCATCTGTTACACGGGCACTTCAATGTTTTTTAAACTTATTTGAACTCCGGACTTCTTTTGTGTTCAGTATGCAGCATTCAAAGTGACGTCATCAATTTCCAACATGTTCTGACATCATTTGTTGTTTTTCGGTCATTTACCTAATTTTTTAGAGAGCTAAATGACCGTGAAATTGAAAATCACTACAAAATGAATTCTGAAAATGTTGAAACTTGGCATGGTATCATCATTTCACCCGCATAGCATATGCGAAATAGTAGAGAGGGTCACGGCAAAAACTGGACGCTCTTCGTGTACAAACTGGACAAACTCTTTCGGAGTATCATGGTTTCGGACGAGAACTCATCTGTTACAGGGGCACTTCAATGTTTTTTAAACTTATTTGAACTCCGGACTTCTTTTGTGTTCAGTATGCAGCATTCAAAGCGACGTCATCAATTTGCAACATGTTCTGACATCATTTGTTGTTTTTCGGTCATTTACCTAATTGTTTAGAGAGCTAAATGACCGTGAAATTGAAAATCACTACAAAATGAATTCTGAAAATGTTTAAACTTGGCATGGTATCATCATTTGACCCGCATAGCATGTGCGAAAGAGTAGAGAGGGTCACGGCAAAAACTGGACGCACTTCGTGTACAAACTCGACAAACTCTTTCGGAGTATCAGGGTTTCGGACGAGAACTCATCTGTTACACGGACACTTCAATGTTTTTTAAACTTATTTGAACTCCGGACTTCTTTTGTGTTCAGTATGCAGTATTCAAAGCGACGTCATCAATTTCCAACATGTTCTGACATCATTTGTTGTTTTTCGATCATTTACCTAATTGTTTAGAGAGCTAAATGACCGTGAAATTGAAAATCACTACAAAATGAATTCTGAAAATGTTGAAACTTGGCATGGTATCATCATTTCACCCGCATAGCATGTGCAAAAGAGTAGAGAGGGTCACCGCAGAAACTGGACGTACTTCGTGTACAAACTGGACAAACTCTTTCGGAGTATCAGGGTTTCGGACGAGAACTCATCTGTTACATGGGCACTTCGATGTTTTTTAAACTTATTTGAACTCCGGACTTCTTTTGTGTTCAGTATGCAGCATTCAAAGCGACGTCATCAATTTCCAACTTGTTGTGACATCATTTGTTGTTTTTCGGTCATTTACCTAATTGTTTAGAGAGCTAAATGACCGTGAAATTGAAAATCACTACAAAATGAATTCTGGAAATGTTGAAACTTGGCATGGTATCATCATTTCACCCGCATAGCATGTGCGAAAGAGTAGAGAGGGTCACGGCAAAAACTGGACGCACTTCGTGTACAAACTGGACAAACTCTTTCGGAGTATCGAGGTTTCGGACGAGAACTCATCTGTTACACGGGCACTTGAATGTTTTTTAAACTTATTTGATCTCCGAGTTCTATTGTGTTCAGTATGCAGCATTCAAAGCGACGTCATCAATTTCCAACATGTTCTGACATCACTTGTTGTTTTTCGATCATTTACCTAATTGTTTAGAGCGCTAAATGACCGTGAAATTGAAAATCACTACAAAATGAATTCTGAAAATGTTGAAACTTGGCATGGTATCATCATTTCACCCGCATAGCATGTGCAAAAGAGTAGAGAGGGTCACCGCAGAAACTGGACGTACTTCGTGTACAAACTGGACAAACTCTTTCGGAGTATCAGGGTTTCGGACGAGAACTCATCTGTTACATGGGCACTTCGATGTTTTTTAAACTTATTTGAACTCCGGACTTCTTTTGTGTTCAGTATGCAGCATTCAAAGCGACGTCATCAATTTCCAACTTGTTGTGACATCATTTGTTGTTTTTCGGTCATTTACCTAACTGTTTAGAGAGCTAAATGACCGTGAAATTGAAAATCACTACAAAATGAATTCTGAAAATGTTGAAACTTGTCATGGTATCATCATTTCAACCGCATAGCATGTGCGAAAGAGTAGAGAGGGTCACGGCAAAAACTGGACGCACTTCGTGTACAAACTGGACAAACTCTTTCGGAGTATCAGGGTTTCGGACAAGAACTCATCTGTTACATGGGCACTTCAATGTTTTTTAAACTTATTTGAACTCCGGACTTCTTTTGTGTTCAGTATGCAGCATTCAAAGTGACGTCATCAATTTCCAACATGTTCTGACATCATTTGTTGTTTTTCGGTCATTTACCTAATTTTTTAGAGAGCTAAATGACTGTGAAATTGAAAATCACTACAAAATGAATTCTGGAAATGTTGAAACTTGGCATGGTATCATCATTTCATCCGCATAGCATGTGCGAAAGAGTAGAGAGGGTCACGGCAAAAACTGGACGCACTTCGTGTACAAACTGGACAAACTCTTTCGGAGTATCGAGGTTTCGGACGAGAACTCATCTGTTAAACGGGCACTTCGATGTTTTTTAAACTTATTTGAACTCCGGACATCTTTTGTGTTCAGTATGCAGTATTCAAAGCGACGTCATCAATTTCCAGCATGTTCTGACATCATTTGTTGTTTTTCGGTCATTTACCTAATTGTTTAGAGAGCTAAATGACCGTGAAATTGAAAATCACTAGAAAATGAATTCTGAAAATGTTGAAACTTGGCATGGTATCATCATTTCACCCGCATAGCATGTGCGAAAGAGTAGAGAGGGTCACGGCAAAAACTGGACGCACTTCGTGTACAAACTGGACAAACTCTTTCAGAGTATCAGGGTTTCGGACGAGAACTCATCTGTTACACGGGCACTTCAATGTTTTTTAAACTTATTTGAACTCCGGACTTCTTTTGTGTTCAGTATGCAGCATTCAAAGCAACATCATCAATTTCCAACATGTTCTGACATCATTTGTTGTTTTTCGGTCATTTACCTAATTGTTTAGAGAGCTAAATGACCGTGAAATTGAAAATCACTACAAAATGAATTCCGGAAATGTTGAAACCTGGCATGGTATCATAATTTCACCCGCATAGCATGTGCGAAATAGTAGAGAGGGTCACGGCAAAAGCTGGACGCACTTCGTGTACAAACTGGACAAACTCTTTCGGAGTATCAGGGTTTCAGACGAGAACTCATCTGTTACACGGGCACTTCAATGTTTTTTAAACTTATTTGAACTTCGGACTTCTTTTGTGTTCAGTATGCAGCATTCAAAGTGATGTCATCAATTTCCAACATGTTCTGACATCATTTGTTGTTTTTCGGTCATTTACCTAATTGTTTAGAGAGCTAAATGACCGTGAAATTGAAAATAACTACAAAATGAATTCTGGAAATGTTGAAACTTGGCATGGTATCATCATTTCACCCGCATAGCATGTGCGAAAGATTAAAGAGGGTCACCGCAGAAACTGGACGCACTTCGTGTACAAACTGGACAAACTCTTTCGGAGTATCAGGGTTTCGGACGAGAACTCATCTGTTACACGGGCACTTCAATGTTTTTTAAACTTATTTGAACTCCGGACTTCTTTTGTGTTCAGTATGCAGCATTCAAAGCAACGTCATCAATTTCCAACATGTTCTGACATCATTTGTTGTTTTTTGGTCATTTACCTAATTGTTTAGAGAGCTAAATGACCGTGAAATTGAAAATCACTACAAAATGAATTCCGGAAATGTTGAAACCTGGCATGGTATCATAATTTCACCCGCATAGCATGTGCGAAATAGTAGAGAGGGTCACAGCAAAAGCTGGACGCACTTCGTGTACAAACTGGACAAACTCTTTCGGAGTATCAGGGTTTCGGACGAAAACTCATCTGTTACACGGGCACTTCAATGTTTTTTAAACTTATTTGAACTCCGGACTTCTTTTGTGTTCAGTATGCAGTATTCAAAGCGACGCCATCAATTTCCAACATGTTCTGACATCATTTGTTGTTTTTCGATCATTTACCTAATTGTTTAGAGAGCTAAATGACCGTGAAATTGAAAATCACTACACAATGAATTCTGAAAATGTTGAAACGTGGCATGGTATCATCATTTCACCCGCATAGCATGTGCGAAAGAGTAGAGAGGGTCACGGCAAAAACTGGACAAACTTCGTGTACAAACTGACAAACTCTTTCGGAGTATCAGGGTTTCGGACGAGAACTCATCTGTTACACGGGCACTTCAATGTTTTTTAAACTTATTTGAACTCCGGACTTCTTTTGTGTTCAGTATGCAGCATTCAAAGCGACGTCATCAATTTCCAACATGTTCTGACATCATTTGTTGTTTTTCGATCATTTACCTAATTGTTTAGAGAGCTAAATGACCGTGAAATTGAAAATCACTACAAAATGAATTCCGGAAATGTTGAAACCTGGCATGGTATCATAATTTCACCCGCATAGCATGTGCGAAATAGTAGAGAGGGTCACAGCAAAAGCTGGACGCACTTCGTGTACAAACTGGACAAACTCTTTCGGAGTATCAGGGTTTCGGACGAAAACTCATCTGTTACACGGGCACTTCAATGTTTTTTAAACTTATTTGAACTCCGGACTTCTTTTGTGTTCAGTATGCAGTATTCAAAGCGACGCCATCAATTTCCAACATGTTCTGACATCATTTGTTGTTTTTCGATCATTTACCTAATTGTTTAGAGAGCTAAATGACCGTGAAATTGAAAATCACTACACAATGAATTCTGAAAATGTTGAAACTTGGCATGGTATCATCATTTCACCCGCATAGCATGTGCGAAAGAGTAGAGAGGGTCACGGCAAAAACTGGACAAACTTCGTGTACAAACTGACAAACTCTTTCGGAGTATCAGGGTTTCGGACGAGAACTCATCTGTTACACGGGCACTTCAATGTTTTTTAAACTTATTTGAACTCCGGACTTCTTTTGTGTTCAGTATGCAGTATTCAAAGCGACGTCATCAATTTCCAACATGTTCTGACATCATTTGTTGTTTTTCGATCATTTACCTAATTGTTTAGAGAGCTAAATGACCGTGAAATTGAAAATCACTACAAAATGAATTCTGAAAATGTTGAAACTTGGCATGGTATCATCATTTCACCCGCATAGCATGTGCGAAAGAGTAGAGAGGGTCACGGAAAAAACTGGACGCACTTCATGTACAAACTGGACAAACTCTTTCGGAGTATCACGGTTTTGGACGAGAACTCATCTGTTACATGAGCACTTCAATGTTTTTTAAACTTATTTGAACTCCGGACTTCTTTTGTGTTCAGTATGCAGCATTCAAATCGACGTCATCAATTTCCAAGATGTTCTGACATCATTTGTTGTTTTTTGGTCATTTACCTAATTGTTTAGAGAGCTAAATGACCGTGAAATTGAAAATCACTACAAAATGAATTCTGAAAATTTTGAAACTTGGCATGGTATCATCATTTCACCCGCATAGCATGTGCGAAAGAGTAGAGAGGGTCACGGCAAAAACTGGACAAACTTCGTGTACAAACTGACAAACTCTTTCGGAGTATCAGGGTTTCGGACAAGAACTCATCTGTTACACGGGCACTTCAATGTTTTTTAAACTTATTTGAACTCCGGACTTCTTTTGTGTTTAGTATGCAGTATTCAAAGCGACGCCATCAATTTCCAACATGTTCTGACATCATTTGTTGTTTTTCGATCATTTACCTAATTGTTTAGAGAGCTAAATGACCGTGAAATTGAAAATCACTACAAAATGAATTCTGAAAATGTTGAAACTTGGCATGGTATCATCATTTCACCCGCATAGCATGTGCGAAAGAGTAGAGAGGGTCACGGCAAAAACTGGACACACTTCGTGTACAAAGTGACAAACTCTTTCGGAGTATCAGGGTTTCGGACGAGAACTCATCTGTTACACGGGCACATCAACATTTTTAAACTTATTTGAACTTCGGACTTCTTTTGTGTTTAGTATGCAGCATTCAAAGTGACGTCATCAATTTCCAACATGTTCTGACATCATTTGTTGTTTTTCGGTCATTTACCTAATTGTTTAGAGAGCTAAATGACTGTGAAATTGAAAATCACTACAAAATGAATTCTGAAAATTTTGAAACTTGGCATGGTATCATCATTTCACCCGCATAGCATGTGCGAAAGAGTAGAGAGGGTCACGGCAAAAACTAGACGCACTTCGTGTACAAACTGGACAAACTCTTTTGGAGTATCAGGGTTTCGGACGAGAACTCATCTGTTACACGGGCACTTCAATGTTTTTTAAACTTATTTGAACTCCGGACTTCTTTTGTGTTCAGTATGCTGCATTCAAAGCAACGTCATCAATTTCCAACATGTTCTGACATCATTTGTTGTTTTTGGTCATTTACCTAATTGTTTAGAGAGCTAAATGACTGTGAAATTGAAAATCACTACAAAATGAATTCTGAAAATGTTGAAGCTTGGCATGGTATCATCATTTCACCCGCATAGCATGTGCGAAAGAGTAGAGAGGGTCACGGCAAAAACTGGAGCCTCTTCGTGTACAAACTGGACAAACTCTTTCGGAGTATCAGGGTTTCGGACGAGAACTCATCTGTTACACGGGCACTTCAATGTTTTTTAAACTTATTTGAACTCTGGACTTTTTTTGTGTTCAGTATGCAGCATTCAAAGCGACGTCATCAATTTCCAACATGTTCTGACATTATTTGTTGTTTTTCGGTCATTTACCTAATTATTTAGAGAGCTAAATGACCATGAAATTGAAAATCACTACAAAATGAATTCTGAAAATGTTGAAACTTGGCATGGTATCATCATTTCACCCGCATAGCATGTGCGAAAGAGTAGAGAGGGTCACGACAAAAACTGGACGCTCTTCGTGTACAAACTGGACAAACTCTTTCGGAGTATCAGGGTTTCGGATGAGAACTCATCTGTTACACGGGCACTTCAATGTTTTTTAAACTTATTTGAACTCCGGACTTCTTTTATGTTCAGTATGCAGCACTCAAAGTGACGTCAGCAATTTCCAACATGTTCTGACATCTTTTGTTGTTTTTCGGTCATTTACCTAATTGTTTAGAGAGCTAAATGACCGTGAAATTCAAAATCACTACAAAATGAATTCTGAAAATGTTTAAACTTGGCATGGTATCAGCATTTCACCCGCATAGCATGTGGTAAAGAGTGGAGAGGGTCACGGCAAAAACTGGACGCACTTCATGTACAACCTGGACAAACTCTTTCAGAGTATCAGGGTTTCGGACGAGAACTCATCTGTTACACGGGCACTTCAATGTTTTTTAAACTTATTTGAACTCCGGACTTCTTTTGTGTTCAGTATGCTGCATTCAAAGCGACGTCATCAATTTCCAACATATTCTGACATCATTTGTTGTTTTTCGGTCATTTACCTAATTGTTTAAAGAGCTAAATGACCGTGAAATTGAAAATCACTCCAAAATGAATTCTAGAAATGTTGAAACTTGGCATGGTATCATCATTTCACCCGCATAGCATGTGCGAAAGAGTAGAGAGGGTCATGGCAAAAACTGAACGCACTTCGTGTACAAACTGGACAAACTCTTTCGGAGTATCAGGGTTTCGGACGAGAACTCATCTGTTACACGGGCACTTCAATGTTTTTTAAACTTATTTGAACTCCGAGATTCTTTTGTGTTCAGTATGCAGCATTCAAAGCGACGTCATCAATTTCCAACATGTTCTGACATCATTTGTTGTTTTTCGGTCATTTACCTAATTGTTTAGAGAGCTAAATGATTATGAAATTGAAAATCACTACAAAATGAATTCTGAAAATGTTGAAACTTGGCATGGTATCATCATTTCACCCGCATAGCATGTGCGAAAGAGTAGAGAGGGTCACGGCAAAAACTTGACGCACTTCGTGTACAAACTGGACAAACTCTTTCGGAGTATCAGGGTTTCGGACGAGAACTCATCTGTTACACGGGCACTTCAATGTTTTTTAGACTTATTTGAACTCCGGACTTGTTTTGTGTTCAGTATGCAGCATTCAAAGCGACGTCATCAATTTCCAACATGTTCTGACATCATTTGTTGTTTTTCGGTCATTTACCTAATTTTTTAGAGAGCTAAATGACCGTGAAATTGAAAATCACTACAAAATGAATTCTGAAAATGTTGAAACTTGGCATGGTATCATCATTTCACCCGCCTAGCATGTGCGAAAGAGTAGAGAGGGTCACGGCATAAACTGGACGCACTTCGTCTACAAACTGGACAAACTCTTTCGGAGTATCAGGGTTTCGGACGAGAACTCATCTGTTACACGAGCACTTCAATGTTTTTTAAACTTATTTGAACTCCGGACTTCTTTTGTGTTCAGTATGCAGCATTCAAAGCGATGTCATCAATTTCCAACTTGTTGTGACATCATTTGTTGTTTTTCGGACATTTACCTAATTGTTTAGAGAGCTAAATGACCGTGAAATTGAAAATCACTACAAAATGAATTCTGAAAATGTTGAAACTTGGCATGGTATCATCATTTCACCCGCATAGCATGTGCGAAAGAGTAGAGAGGGTCACGGCAAAAATTGGACGCACTTCGTGTACAAACTGGACAAACTCTTTCGGAGTATCTGGGTTTCGGACGAGAACTCATCTGTTACACGGGCACTTCAATATTTTTAAACTTATTTGAACTCCGGACTTCTTTTGTGTTTAGTATGCAGCATTCAAAGCGACGTCATCAATTTCCAACATGTTCTGACATCATTTGTTGTTTTTCGGTCATTTACCTAATTGTTTACAGAGCTAAATGACCGTGAAATTGAAAATCACTACAAAATGAATTCTGAAAATGTTGAAACTTGGCATGGTATCATCATTTCACCCGCATAGCATGTGCGAAAGAGTAGAGAGGGTCACAACAAAAACTGGATGCACTTTGTGTACAAACTGGACAAACTCTTTCGGAGTATCAGGGTTTCGGACGAGAACTCTTCTGTTACACGGGCACTTCAATGTTTTTTAAACTTATTTGAACTCCGGACTTCTTTTGTGTTCAGTATGCAGCATTCAAAGCGACGTCATCAATGTCCAAATTGTTGTGACATCATTTGTTGTTTTTCGGTCATTTACCTAATTGTTTAGAGAGCTAAATGACCGTGAAATTGAAAATCACTACAAAATGAATTCTGAAAATGTTGAAACTTGGCATGGTATCATCATTTCACCCGCATAGCATGTGCGAAAGAGTAGAGAGGGTCACGGCAAAAATTGGACGCACTTCGTGTACAAACTGGACAAACTCTTTCGGAGTATCAGGGTTTCGGACGAGAACTCATTTGTTACACGGGCACTTCAATATTTTTAAACTTATTTGAACTCCGGACTTCTTTTGTGTTTAGTATGCAGCATTCAAAGCGACGTCATCAATTTCCAACATGTTCTGACATCATTTGTTGTTTTTCGGTCATTTACCTAATTGTTTAGAGAGCTAAATGACTGTGAAATTGAAAATCACTACAAAATGAATTCTGAAAATGTTGAAACTTGGCATGGTATCATCATTTCACCCGCATAGCATGTGCGAAAGAGTAGAGAGGCTCACAGCAAAAACTGGACGCACTTCGTGTACAAACTGGACAAACTCTTTCGGAGTATCAGGGTTTCGAACGAGTACTCATCTGTTACACGGGCACTTCAATGTTTTTTAAACTTATTTGAACTCCGGACTTCTTTTGTGTTCAGTATGCAGTATTCAAAGCGACGTCATAAATTTCCAACATGTTCTGACATCATTTGTTGTTTTTCGATCATTTACCTAATTGTTTATAGAGATAAATGACCGTGAAATTGAAAATCACTACAAAATGAATTCTGAAAATGTTGAAACTTGGCATGGTATCATCATTTCACCCGCATAGCATGTGCGAAAGAGTAGAGAGGGTCACAGCAAAAACTGGACGCACTTCGTGTACAAACTGGACAAACTCTTTCGTAGTATCAGGGTTTCGGACGAGAACTCATCTGTTACACGGGCACTTCAATGTTTTTTAAACTTATTTGAACTCCGGACTTCTTTTGTGTTCAGTATGCAGCATTGAAAGCGATGTCATCAATTTCCAACTTGTTGTGACATCATTTGTTGTTTTTCGGTCATTTACCTAATTGTTTTGAGAGCTAAATGACCGTGAAATTGAAAATCACTACAAAATGAATTCTGAAAATGTTGAAACTTGGCATGCTATCATCATTTCACCCGCATAGCATGTGCGAAAGAGTAGAGAGGGTCACGGCAAAAACTGGACGCACTTCGTGTACAAACTAGACAAACTCTTTCGGAGTATCAGGGTTTCGGATGAGAACTCATCTGTTACACGGGCACTTCAATGTTTTTTAAACTTATTTGAACTCCGGAGTTCTTTTGTGTTCAGTATGCAGCATTCAAAGCGACGTCATCAATTTCCAACATGTTGTGACATCAATTGTTGTTTTTCGGTCATTTACCTAATTGTTTAGAGAGCTAAATGACTGTGAAATTGAAAATCACTACAAAATGAATTCTGGAAATGTTGAAACTTGGCATGGTATCATCATTTCATCCGCATAGCATGTGCAAAAGAGTAGAGAGGGTCACGGCAAAAACTGGACGCACTTTGTGTACAAACTGGACAAACTCTTTCGGAGTATCGGGGTTTCGGACGAGAACTCATCTGTTACACGGGAACTTCAATGTTTTTAAACTTATTTGAACTCCGGACTTCTTTTGTGTGCAGTATGCAGCATTCAAAGCGACGTCATCAACTTCCTACTTGTTCTGACATCATTTGTTGTTTTTCGGTCATTTACCTAATTGTTTAGCGAGCTAAATGACCGTGAAATTGAAAATCACTACAAAATGAATTATGAAAATGTTGAAACTTGGCATGGTATCATCATTTCACCCGCATAGCATGTGCAAAAGATTAGAGAGGGTCACGGCAAAAACTGGACGCACTTCGTGTACAAACTGGACAAACTCTTTCGAAGTATCAGGGTTTCGGACGAGAACTCATCTGTTACACGAGCACTTCAATGTTTTTTAAACTTATTTGAACTCCGGACTTCTTTTGTGTTCAGTATGCAACATTCAAAGCGACGTCATCAATTTCCAACTTGTTGTGACATCATTTGTTGTTTTTCGGTCATTTACCTAATTGTTTAGAGAGCTAAATGACCGTGAAATTGAAAATCACTACAAAATGAATTCTGAAAATGTTGAAACTTGGCATGGTATCATCATTTGACCCGCATAGCATGTGCGAAAGAGTAGAGAGGGTCACGGCAAAAATTGGACGCACTTCGTGTACAAACTGGACAAACTCTTTCGGAGTATCAGGGTTTCGGACGAGAACTCATCTGTTACACGGGCACTTCAATATTTTTAAACTTATTTGAACTCCGGACTTCTTTTGTGTTTAGTATGCAGCATTCAAAGCGACGTCATCAATTTCCAACATGTTCTGACATCATTTGTTGTTTTTCGGTCATTTACCTAATTGTTTAAAGAGCTAAATGACCGTGAAATTGAAAATCACTACAAAATGAATTCTGAAAATGTTGAAACTTGGCATGGTATCATCATTTCACCCGCATAGCATGTGCGAAAGAGTAGAGAGGGTCACCGCAAAAACTGGACGCACTTCTTGTACAAACTGGACAAACTCTTTCGGAGTATCAGGGTTTCGGACGAGAACTCATCTGTTACACGGGCACTTCAATGTTTTTTAAACTTATTTGAACTCCGGACTTCTTTTCTGTTCAGTATGCAGCATTCAAAGCGACGTCATCAATTTCCAACTTGTGACATCATTTTTTTGTTTTTCGGTCATTTACCTAATTGTTTAGAGAGCTAAATGACCGTGAAATTGAAAATCACTACAAAATGAATTCTGAAAATGTTGAAACTTGGCATGGTATCATCATTTCACCCGCATAGCATGTGCGAAAGAGTAGAGAGGGTCACGGCAAAAATTGGACGCACTTCGTGTACAAACTGGACAAACTCTTTCGGAGTATCAGGGTTTCGGACGAGAACTCATCTGTTACACGGGCACTTCAATATTTTTAAACTTATTTGAACTCCGGACTTCTTTTGTCTTTAGTATGAAGCATTCAAAGCGACGTCATCAATTTCCAACATGTTCTGACATCATTTGTTGTTTTTCGGTCATTTACCTAATTGTTTAGAGAGCTAAATGACTGTGAAATTGAAAATGACTACAAAATGAATTCTGAAAATGTTGAAACTTGGCATGGTATCATCATTTCACCCGCATAGCATGTGCGAAAGAGTAGAGAGGGTCACAGCAAAAACTGGACGCACTTCGTGTACAAACTGGACAAACTCTTTCGGAGTATCAGGGTTTCGGACGAGTACTCATCTGTTACACGGGCACTTCAATGTTTTTTAAACTTATTTGAACTCCGGACTTCTTTTGTGTTCAGTATGCAGTATTCAAAGCGACGTCATCAATTTCCAACATGTTCTGACATCATTTGTTGTTTTTCGATCATTTACCTAATTGTTTAGAGAGCTAAATGACCGTGAAATTGAAAATCACTACAAAATGAATTATGAAAATTTTGAAACTTGGCATGGTATCATCATTTCACCCGCATAGCATGTGCGAAAGAGTAGAGAGGGTCACAGCAAAAACTGCATGCACTTCGTGTACAAACTGGACAAACTCTTTCGGAGTATCAGGGTTTCGGACGAGAACTCATCTGTTACACGGGCACTTCAATGTTTTTTAAACTTATTTGAACTCCGGACTTCTTTTGTGTTCAGTATGCAGCATTCAAAGCGACGTCATCAATTTCCAACTTGTTGTGACATCATTTGTTTTTTTTCGGTCATTTACCTAATTGTTTAGAGAGCTAAATGACCGTGAAATTGAAAATCACTACAAAATGAATTCTGAAAATGTTGAAACTTGGCATGGTATCATCATTTCACCCGCATAGCATGTGCGAAAGAGTAGAGAGGGTCACGGCAAAAATTGGACGCACTTCGTGTACAAACTGGACAAACTCTTTCGGAGTATCAGGGTTTCGGACGAGAACTCATCTGTTACACGGGCACTTCAATATTTTTAAACTTATTTGAACTCCGGACTTCTTTTGTCTTTAGTATGAAGCATTCAAAGCGACGTCATCAATTTCCAACATGTTCTGACATCATTTGTTGTTTTTCGGTCATTTACCTAATTGTTTAGAGAGCTAAATGACTGTGAAATTGAAAATGACTACAAAATGAATTCTGAAAATGTTGAAACTTGGCATGGTATCATCATTTCACCCGCATAGCATGTGCGAAAGAGTAGAGAGGGTCACAGCAAAAACTGGACGCACTTCGTGTACAAACTGGACAAACTCTTTCGGAGTATCAGGGTTTCGGACGAGTACTCATCTGTTACACGGGCACTTCAATGTTTTTTAAACTTATTTGAACTCCGGACTTCTTTTGTGTTCAGTATGCAGTATTCAAAGCGACGTCATCAATTTCCAACATGTTCTGACATCATTTGTCGTTTTTCGATCATTTACCTAATTGTTTAGAGAGCTAAATGACCGTGAAATTGAAAATCACTACAAAATGAATTATGAAAATTTTGAAACTTGGCATGGTATCATCATTTCACCCGCATAGCATGTGCGAAAGAGTAGAGAGGGTCACAGCAAAAACTGCATGCACTTCGTGTACAAACTGGACAAACTCTTTCGGAGTATCAGGGTTTCGGACGAGAACTCATCTGTTACACGGGCACTTCAATGTTTTTTAAACTTATTTGAACTCCGGACTTCTTTTGTGTTCAGTATGCAGCATTCAAAGCGACGTCATCAATTTCCAACTTGTTGTGACATCATTTGTTTTTTTTCGGTCATTTACCTAATTGTTTAGAGAGCTAAATGACCGTGAAATTGAAAATCACTACAAAATGAATTCTGAAAATGTTGAAACTTGGCATGGTATCATCATTTCACCCGCATAGCATGTGCGAAAGAGTAGAGAGGGTCACGGCAAAAATTGGACGCACTTCGTGTACAAACTAGACAAACTCTTTCGGAGTATCAGGGTTTCGGACGAGAACTCATCTGTTACACGGCCACTTCAATGTTTTTTAAACTTATTTGAACTCCGGACTTCTTTTGTGTTCAGTATGCAGCATTCAAAGTGACGTCATCAATTTCCAACTTGTTGTGACATCATTTGTTGTTTTTCGGTCATTTACCTAATTGTTTAGAGAGCTAAATGACCGTGAAATTGAAAATCACTACAAAATGAATTCTGAAAATGTTGAAACTTGGCATGGTATCATCATTTCACCCGCATAGCATGTGCGAAAGAGTAGAGAGGGTCACGGCAAAAATTGGACGCACTTCGTGTACAAACTGGACAAACTCTTTCGGAGTATCAGGGTTTCGGACGAGAACTCATCTGTTACACGGGCACTTCAATATTTTTAAAGTTATTTGAACTCCGGACTTCTTTTGTGTTTAGTATGCAGCATTCAAAGCGACGTCATCAATTTCCAACATGTTCTGACATCATTTGTTGTTTTTTGGTCATTTACCTAATTGTTTAGAGAGCTAAATGACTGTGAAATTGAAAATCACTACAAAATGAATTCTGAAAATGTTGAAACTTGGCATGGTATCATCATTTCACCCGCATAGCATGTGCGAAAGAGTAGAGAGGGTCACAGCAAAAACTGGACGCACTTCGTGTACAAACTGGACAAACTCTTTCGGAGTATCAGGGTTTCGGACGAGAACTCATCTGTTACACGGGCACTTCAATATTTTTAAACTTATTTGAACTCCGGACTTCTTTTGTCTTTAGTATGAAGCATTCAAAGTGACGTCATCAATTTCCAACATGTTCTGACATCATTTGTTGTTTTTCGGTCATTTACCTAATTGTTTAGAGAGCTAAATGACTGTGAAATTGAAAATGACTACAAAATGAATTCTGAAAATGTTGAAACTTGGCATGGTATCATCATTTCACCCGCATAGCATGTGCGAAAGAGTAGAGAGGGTCACAGCAAAAACTGGACGCACTTCGTGTACAAACTGGACAAACTCTTTCGAAGTATCAGGGTTTCGGACGAGTACTCATCTGTTACACGGGCACTTCAATGTTTTTTAAACTTATTTGAACTCCGGACTTCTTTTGTGTTCAGTATGCAGTATTCAAAGCGACGTCATCAATTTCCAACATGTTCTGACATCATTTGTTGTTTTTCGATCATTTACCTAATTGTTTAGAGAGCTAAATGACCGTGAAATTGAAAATCACTACAAAATGAATTCTGAAAATGTTGAAACTTGGCATGGTATCATCATTTCACCCGCATAGCATGTGCGAAAGAGTAGAGAGGGTCACAGCAAAAACTGCATGCACTTCGTGTACAAACTGGACAAACTCTTTCGGAGTATCAGGGTTTCGGACGAGAACTCATCTGTTACACGGGCACTTCAATGTTTTATAAACTTATTTGAACTCCGGACTTCTTTTGTGTTCAGTATGCAGCATTCAAAGCGACGTCATCAATTTCCAACTTGTTGTGACATCATTTGTTTTTTTCGGTCATTTACCTAATTGTTTAGAGAGTTAAATGACCGTGAAATTGAAAATCACTACAAAATGAATTCTGAAAATGTTGAAACTTGGCATGGTATCATCATTTCACCCGCATAGCATGTGAGAATGAGTAGAGAGGGTCACGGCAAAAATTGGACGCACTTCGTGTACAAACTGGACAAACTCTTTCGGAGTATCAGGGTTTCGGACGAGAACTCATCTGTTACACGGCCACTTCAATGTTTTTTAAACTTATTTGAACTCCGGACTTCTTTTGTGTTCAGTATGCAGCATTCAAAGTGACGTCATCAATTTCCAACTTGTTGTGACATCATTTGTTGTTTTTCGGTCATTTACCTAATTGTTTAAAGTGCTAAATGACCGTGAAATTGAAAATCACTACAAAATGAATTCTGAAAATGTTGAAACTTGGCATGGTATCATCATGTCACCCGCATAGCATGTGCGAAAGAGTAGAGAGGGTCACGGCAAAAATTGGACGCACTTCGTGTACAAACTGGACAAACTCTTTCGGAGTATCAGGGTTTCGGACGAGAACTCATCTGTTACACGGGCACTTCAATATTTTTAAACTTATTTGAACTCCGGACTTCTTTTGTGTTTAGTATGCAGCATTCAAAGCGACGTCATCAATTTCCAACATGTTCTGACATCATTTGTTGTTTTTTGGTCATTTACCTAATTGTTTAGAGAGCTAAATGACTGTGAAATTGAAAATCACTACAAAATGAATTCTGAAAATGTTGAAACTTGGCATGGTATCATCATTTCACCCGCATAGCATGTGCGAAAGAGTAGAGAGGGTCACAGCAAAAACTGGACGCACTTCGTGTACAAACTGGACAAACTCTTTCGGAGTATCAGGGTTTCGGACGAGTACTCATCTGTTACACGGGCACTTCAATGTTTTTTAAACTTATTTGAACTCCGGACTTCTTTTGTGTTCAGTATGCAGCATTCAAAGCGACGTCATCAATTTCTAACATGTTCTGACATCATTTGTTGTTTTTCGATCATTTACCTAATTGTTTAGAGAGCTAAATGACCGTGAAATTGAAAATCACTGCAAAATGAATTCTGAAAATGGTGAAACTTGGCATGGTGTCATCATTTCACCCGCATAGCATGTGCGAAAGAGTAGAGAGGGTCACGGCAAAAACTGGACGCACTTCGTGTACAAACTGGACAAACTCTTTCAGAGTATCAGGGTTTCGGACGAGAACTCATCTGTTACAAGGGCACTTCAATATTTTTAAACTTATTTGAACTCCGGACTTATTTTGTGTTTAGTATGCAGCATTCAAAGCGACGTCATCAATTTCCAACATGTTCTGACATCTTTTGTTGTTTTTCGGTCATTTACCTAATTGTTTAGAGAGCTAAATGACTATGAAATTGAAAATCACTACAAAATGAATTCTGAAAATGTTGAAACTTGGCATGGTATCATCATTTCACCCGCATAGCATGTGCGAAAGAGTAGAGAGGGTCACAGCAAAAACTGGACGCACTTCGTGTACAAACTGGACAAACTCTTTCGGAGTATCGGGGTTTCGGACGAGAACTCATCTGTTACACGGGCACTTCAATGTTTTTAAACTTATTTGAACTCCGGACTTCTTTTGTGTGCAGTATGCAGCATTCAAAGCGACGTCATCAACTTCCTACTTGTTCTGACATCATTTGTTGTTTTTCGGTCATTTACCTAATTGTTTAGAGAGCTAAATGACCGTGAAATTGAAAATCACTACAAAATGAATTCTGAAAATGTTGAAACTTGGCATGGTGTCATCATTTCACCCGCATAGCACGTGCGAAAGAGTAGAGAGGGTCACGGCAAAAACTGGACGCACTTCGTGTACAAACTGGACAAACTCTTTCGGAGTATCAGGGTTTCGGACGAGAACTCATCGGTTACACGGGCACTTCAATGTTTTTTAAACTTATTTGAACTCCGGAGTTCTTTTGTGTTCAGTATGCAGCATTCAAAGCAACGTCATCAATTTCCAACATGTTGTGACATCATTTGTTGGTTTTCGGTCATTTACCTAATTGTTTAGAGAGCTAAATGACTGTGAAATTGAAAATCACTACAAAATGAATTCTGGAAATGTTGAAACTTGGCATGGTATCATCATTTCATCCGCATAGCATGTGCGAAAGAGTAGAGAGGGTCACGGCAAACACTGGACGCACTTCGTGTACAAACTGGACAAACTCTTTCGGAGTATCAGGGTTTCGGACGAGAACTCATCTGTTATACGAGCACTTCAATGTTTTTTAAACTTATTTGAACTCCGGACTTCTTTTGTGTGCAGTATGCAGCATTCAAAGCGACGTCATCAACTTCCTACTTGTTCTGACATCATTTGTTGTTTTTCGGTCATTTACCTAATTGTGTAGAGAGCTAAATGACCGTGAAATTGAAAATCACTACAAAATGAATTCTGAAAATGTTGAAACTTGGCATGCTATCATCATTTCACCCGCATAGCATGTGCGAAAGAGTAGAGAGGGTCACGGCAAAAACTGGACGCACTTCGTGTACAAACTGGACAAACTCTTTCGGAGTATCGGGGTTTCGGACGAGAACTCATCTGTTACACGGGCACTTCAATGTTTTTAAACTTATTTGAACTCCGGACTTCTTTTGTGTTTAGTATGCAGCATTCAAAGCAATGTCATCAACTTCCTACTTGTTCCGACATCATTTGTTGTTTTTCGGTCATTTACCTAATTGTTTAGAGAGCTAAATGACCGTGAAATTGAAAATCACTACAAAATGAATTCTGAAAATGTTGAAACTTGGCTTGGTATCATCATTTCACCCGCATAGCATGTGCGAAAGATTAGAGAGGGTCACGGCAAAAACTGGACGCACTTCGTGTACAAACTGGACAAACTCTTTCGGAGTATCAGGGTTTCGGACGAGAACTCATCTGTTACACGAGCACTTCAATGTTTTTTAAACTTATTTGAAATCCGGACTTCTTTTGTGTTCAGTATGCAGCATTCAAAGCGATGTCATCAATTTCCAACTTGTTGTGACATCATTTGTTGTTTTTCGGTCATTTACCTAATTGTTTAGAGAGCTAAATGACCGTGAAATTGAAAATCACTACAAAATGAATTCTGAAAATGTTGAAACTTGGCATGGTATCATCATTTCACCCGCACAGCATGTGTGAAAGAGTAGAGAGGGTCACGGCAAAAATTGGACGCACTTCGTGTACAAACTGGACAAACTCTTTCGGAGTATCAGGGTTTCGGATGAGAACTCATCTGTTACATGGGCACTTCAATGTTTTTTAAACTTATTTGAACTCCGGACTTCTTTTGTGTTCAGTATGCAGCATTCAAAGCGATGTCATCAATTTCCAACATGTTCTGACATCATTTGTTGTTTTTCGGTCATTTACCTAATTTTTTAGAGAGCTAAATGACCATGAAATTGAAAATCACTACAAAATGAATTCTGAAAATGTTGAAACATGGCATGGTATCATCATTTCACCCGCATAGCATGTGCGAAAGAGTGGAGAGGGTCACGGCAAAAACTGGACGCACTTCGTGTACAAACTGGACAAACTCTTTCGGAGTATCAGGGTTTCGGATGAGAACTCATCTGTTACACGGGCACTTCAATGTTTTTTAAACTTATTTGAACTCCGGAGTTCTTTTGTGTTCAGTATGCAGCATTCAAAGCGACGTCATCAATTTCCAACATGTTGTGACATCATTTGTTGTTTTTCGGCCATTTACCTAATTGTTTAGAGAGCTAAATGACCGTGAAATTGAAAATCACTACAAAATGAATTCTGGAAATGTTAAAACTTGGCATGGTATCATCATTTCACCCGCATAGCATGTGCGAAAGAGTAGAGAGGGTCACGGCAAAAACTGGACGCACTTCGTGTACAAACTGGACAAACTCTTTCGGAGTATCGGGGTTTCGGACGAGAACTCATCTGTTACACGGGCACTTCAATGTTTTTAAACTTATTTGAACTCCGGACTTCTTTTGTGTTCAGTATGCAGCATTCAAAGCAATGTCATCAACTTCCTACTTGTTCCGACATCATTTGTTGTTTTTCGGTCATTTACCTAATTGTTTAGACAGCTAAATGACCGTGAAATTGAAAATCACTACAAAATGAATTCTGAAAATGTTGAAACTTGGCATGGTATCATCATTTCACCCGCATAGCATGTGCGAAAGAGTAGAGAGGGTCACGGCAAAAGTGGACGCACTTCGTGTACAAACTGGACAAACTCTTTCGGAGTATCAGGGTTTCGGATGAGAACTCATCTGTTACACGGGCACTTCAATGTTTTTTAAACTTTTTTGAACTCCGGACTTCTTTTGTGTTCAGTATGCAGCATTCAAAGCGATGTCATCAATTTCCAACATGTTCTGACATCATTTGTTGTTTTTCGGTCTTTTACCTAATTTTTTAGAGAGCTAAATGACCATGAAATTGAAAATCACTACAAAATGAATTCTGAAAATGTTGAAACTTGGCATGGTATCATAATTTCACCCGCATAGCATGTGCGAAAGAGTGGAGAGGGTCACGGCAAAAACTGGACGCACTTCGTGTACAAACTGGACAAACTCTTTCGGAGTATCAGGGTTTCCGATGAGAACTCATCTGTTACACGGGCACTTCAATGTTTTTTAAACTTATTTGAACTCCGGAGTTCTTTTGTGTTCAGTATGCAGCATTCAAAGCGACGTCATCAATTTCCAACATGTTGTGACATCATTTGTTGTTTTTCGGCCATTTACCTAATTGTTTAGAGAGCTAAATGACCGTGAAATTGAAAATCACTACAAAATGAATTCTGGAAATGTTAAAACTTGGCATGGTATCATCATTTCACCCGCATAGCATGTGCGAAAGAGTAGAGAGGGTCACGGCAAAAACTGGACGCACTTCGTGTACAAACTGGACAAACTCTTTCGGAGTATCGGGGTTTCGGACGAGAACTCATCTGTTACACGGGCACTTCAATGTTTTTAAACTTATTTGAACTCCGGACTTCTTTTGTGTTCAGTATGCAGCATTCAAAGCAATGTCATCAACTTCCTACTTGTTCCGACATCATTTGTTGTTTTTCGGTCATTTACCTAATTGTTTAGAGAGCTAAATGACTGTGAAATTGAAAATCACTACAAAATGAATTCTGGAAATGTTGAAACTTGGCATGGTATCATCATTTCATCCGCATAGCATGTGCGAAAGAGTAGAGAGGGTCACGGCAAAAACTAGACACACTTCGTGTACAAACTGGACAAACTCTTTCGGAGTATCGGGGTTTCGGACGAGAACTCATCTGTTACACGGGCACATCAATGTTTTTAAACTTATTTGAACTCCGGACTTCTTTTGTGTGCAGTATGCAGCATTCAAAGCAACGTCATCAACTTCCTACTTGTTCTGACATCATTTGTTGTTTTTCGGTCATTTACCTAATTGTTTAGAGAGCTAAATGACCGTGAAATTGAAAATCACTACAAAATGAATTATGAAAATGTTGAAACTTGGCATGGCATCATCATTTCACCCGCATAGCATGTGCGAAAGATTAGAGAGGGTCACGGCAAACACTGGACGCACTTCGTGTACAAACTGGACAAAGTCTTTCGGAGTATCAGGGTTTCGGACGAGAACTCATCTGTTATACGAGCACTTCAATATTTTTTAAACTTATTTGAACTCCGGACTTCTTTTGTGTTCAGTATGCAGCATTCAAAGCGACGTCATCAATTTCCAACTTGCTGTGACATCATTTGTTGTTTTTCGGTCATTTACCTAATTGTTTAGAGAGCTAAATGACCGTGAAATTGAAAATCACTACAAAATGAATTCTGAAAATGTTGAAACTTGGCATGCTATCATCATTTCACCCGCATAGCATGTGCGAAAGAGTAGAGAGGGTCACGGCAAAAACTGGACGCACTTCGTGTACAAACTAGACAAACTCTTTCGGAGTATCGGGGTTTCGGACGAGAACTCATCTGTTACACGGGCACTTCAATGTTTTTAAACTTATTTGAACTCCGGACTTCTTTTGTGTTCAGTATGCAGCATTCAAAGCAATGTCATCAACTTCCTACTTGTTCCGACATCATTTGTTGTTTTTCGGTCATTTACCTAATTGTTTAGAGAGCTAAATGACCGTGAAATTGAAAATCACTACAAAATGAATTCTGAAAATGTTGAAACTTGGCTTGGTATCATCATTTCACCCGCATAGCATGTGCGAAAGATTAGAGAGGGTCACGGCAAAAACTGGACGCACTTCGTGTACAAACTGGACAAACTCTTTCGGAGTATCAGGGTTTCGGACGAGAACTCATCTGTTACACGAGCACTTCAATGTTTTTTAAACTTATTTGAAATCCGGACTTCTTTTGTGTTCAGTATGCAGCATTCAAAGCGATGTCATCAATTTCCAACTTGTTGTGACATCATTTGTTGTTTTTCGGTCATTTACCTAATTGTTTAGAGAGCTAAATGACCGTGAAATTGAAAATCACTACAAAATGAATTCTGAAAATGTTGAAACTTGGCATGGTATCATCATTTCACCCGCATAGCATGTGTGAAAGAGTAGAGAGGGCACGGCAAAAATTGGACGCACTTCGTGTACAAACTGGACAAACTCTTTCGGAGTATCAGGGTTTCGGATGAGAACTCATCTGTTACACGGGCACTTCAATGTTTTTTAAACTTATTTGAACTCCGGACTTCTTTTGTGTTCAGTATGCAGCATTCAAAGCGATGTCATCAATTTCCAACATGTTCTGACATCATTTGTTGTTTTTCGGTCATTTACCTAATTTTTTAGAGAGCTAAATGACCATGAAATTGAAAATCACTACAAAATGAATTCTGAAAATGTTGAAACTTGGCATGGTATCATCATTTCACCCGCATAGCATGTGCGAAAGAGTGGAGAGGGTCACGGCAAAAACTGGACGCACTTCGTGTACAAACTGGACAAACTCTTTCGGAGTATCAGGGTTTCGGATGAGAACTCATCTGTTACACGGGCACTTCAATGTTTTTTAAACTTATTTGAACTCCGGAGTTCTTTTGTGTTCAGTATGCAGCATTCAAAGCGACGTCATCAATTTCCAACATGTTGTGACATCATTTGTTGTTTTTCGGCCATTTACCTAATTGTTTAGAGAGCTAAATGACCGTGAAATTGAAAATCACTACAAAATGAATTCTGGAAATGTTAAAACTTGGCATGGTATCATCATTTCACCCGCATAGGATGTGCGAAAGAGTAGAGAGGGTCACGGCAAAAACTGGACGCACTTCGTGTACAAACTGGACAAACTCTTTCGGAGTATCGGGGTTTCGGACGAGAACTCATCTGTTACACGGGCACTTCAATGTTTTTAAACTTATTTGAACTCCGGACATCTTTTGTGTTCAGTATGCAGCATTCAAAGCAATGTCATCAACTTCCTACTTGTTCCGACATCATTTGTTGTTTTTCGGTCATTTACCTAATTGTTTAGAGAGCTAAATGACCGTGAAATTGAAAATCACTACAAAATGAATTCTGAAAATGTTGAAACTTGGCATGGTATCATCATTTCACCCGCATAGCATGTGCGAAAGAGTAGAGAGGGTCACGGCAAAAGTGGACGCACTTCGTGTACAAACTGGACAAACTCTTTCGGAGTATCAGGGTTTCGGATGAGAACTCATCTGTTACACGGGCACTTCAATGTTTTTTAAACTTTTTTGAACTCCGGACTTCTTTTGTGTTCAGTATGCAGCATTCAAAGCGATGTCATCAATTTCCAACATGTTCTGACATCATTTGTTGTTTTTCGGTCTTTTACCTAATTTTTTAGAGAGCTAAATGACCATGAAATTGAAAATCACTACAAAATGAATTCTGAAAATGTTGAAACTTGGCATGGTATCATAATTTCACCCGCATAGCATGTGCGAAAGAGTGGAGAGGGTCACGGCAAAAACTGGACGCACTTCGTGTACAAACTGGACAAACTCTTTCGGAGTATCAGGGTTTCCGATGAGAACTCATCTGTTACACGGGCACTTCAATGTTTTTTAAACTTATTTGAACTCCGGAGTTCTTTTGTGTTCAGTATGCAGCATTCAAAGCGACGTCATCAATTTCCAACATGTTGTGACATCATTTGTTGTTTTTCGGCCATTTACCTAATTGTTTAGAGAGCTAAATGACCGTGAAATTGAAAATCACTACAAAATGAATTCTGGAAATGTTAAAACTTGGCATGGTATCATCATTTCACCCGCATAGCATGTGCGAAAGAGTAGAGAGGGTCACGGCAAAAACTGGACGCACTTCGTGTACAAACTGGACAAACTCTTTCAGAGTATCGGGGTTTCGGACGAGAACTCATCTGTTACACGGGCACTTCAATGTTTTTAAACTTATTTGAACTCCGGACTTCTTTTGTGTTTAGTATGCAGCATTCAAAGCAATGTCATCAACTTCCTACTTGTTCCGACATCATTTGTTGTTTTTCGGTCATTTACCTAATTGTTTAGAGAGCTAAATGACTGTGAAATTGAAAATCACTACAAAATGAATTCTGGAAATGTTGAAACTTGGCATGGTATCATCATTTCATCCGCATAGCATGTGCGAATGAGTAGAGAGGGTCACGGCAAAAACTAGACACACTTCGTGTACAAACTGGACAAACTCTTTCGGAGTATCGGGGTTTCGGACGAGAACTCATCTGTTACACGGGCACATCAATGTTTTTAAACTTATTTGAACTCCGGACTTCTTTTGTGTGCAGTATGCAGCATTCAAAGCAACGTCATCAACTTCCTACTTGTTCTGACATCATTTGTTGTTTTTCGGTCATTTACCTAATTGTTTAGAGAGCTAAATGACCGTGAAATTGAAAATCACTACAAAATGAATTATGAAAATGTTGAAACTTGGCATGGTATCATCATTTCACCCGCATAGCATGTGCGAAAGATTAGAGAGGGTCACGGCAAACACTGGACGCACTTCGTGTACAAACTGGACAAACTCTTTCGGAGTATCAGGGTTTCGGACGAGAACTCATCTGTTATACGAGCACTTCAATGTTTTTTAAACTTATTTGAACTCCGGACTTCTTTTGTGTTCAGTATGCAGCATTCAAAGCGACGTCATCAATTTCCAACTTGCTGTGACATCATTTGTTGTTTTTCGGTCATTTACCTAATTGTTTAGAGAGCTAAATGACCGTGAAATTGAAAATCACTACAAAATGAATTCTGAAAATGTTGAAACTTGGCATGCTATCATCATTTCACCCGCATAGCATGTGCGAAAGAGTAGAGAGGGTCACGGCAAAAACTGGACGCACTTCGTGTACAAACTGGACAAACTCTTTCGGAGTATCGGGGTTTCGGACGAGAACTCATCTGTTACACGGGCACTTCAATGTTTTTAAACTTATTTGAACTCCGGACTTCTTTTGTGTTCAGTATGCAGCATTCAAAGCAATGTCATCAACTTCCTACTTGTTCTGACATCATTTGTTGTTTTTCGGTCATTTACCTAATTGTTTAGAGAGCTAAATGACCGTGAAATTGAAAATCACTACAAAATGAATTCTGAAAATGTTGAAACTTGGCTTGGTATCATCATTTCACCCGCATAGCATGTGCGAAAGATTAGAGAGGGTCACGGCAAAAACTGGACGCACTTCGTGTACAAACTGGACAAACTCTTTCGGAGTATCAGGGTTTCGGACGAGAACTCATCTGTTACACGAGCACTTCAATGTTTTTTAAACTTATTTGAAATCCGGACTTCTTTTGTGTTCAGTATGCAGCATTCAAAGCGATGTCATCAATTTCCAACTTGTTGTGACATTATTTGTTGTTTTTCGGTCATTTACCTAATTGTTTAGAGAGCTAAATGACCGTGAAATTGAAAATCACTACAAAATGAATTCTGAAAATGTTGAAACTTGGCATGGTATCATCATTTCACCCGCATAGCATGTGTGAAAGAGTAGAGAGGGTCACGGCAAAAATTGGACGCACTTCGTGTACAAACTGGACAAACTCTTTCGGAGTATCAGGGTTTCGGATGAGAACTCATCTGTTACACGGGCACTTCAATGTTTTTTAAACTTATTTGAACTCCGGACTTCTTTTGTGTTCAGTATGCAGCATTCAAAGCGATGTCATCAATTTCCAACATGTTCTGACATCATTTGTTGTTTTTCGGTCATTTACCTAATTTTTTAGAGAGCTAAATGACCATGAAATTGAAAATCACTACAAAATGAATTCTGAAAATGTTGAAACTTGGCATGGTATCATCATTTCACCCGCATAGCATGTGCGAAAGAGTGGAGAGGGTCACGGCAAAAACTGGACGCACTTCGTGTACAAACTGGACAAACTCTTTCGGAGTATCAGGGTTTCGGATGAGAACTCATCTGTTACACGGGCACTTCAATGTTTTTCAAACTTATTTGAACTCCGGAGTTCTTTTGTGTTCAGTATGCAGCATTCAAAGCGACGTCATCAATTTCCAACATGTTGTGACATCATTTGTTGTTTTTCGGCCATTTACCTAATTGTTTAGAGAGCTAAATGACCGTGAAATTGAAAATCACTACAAAATGAATTCTGGAAATGTTAAAACTTGGCATGGTATCATCATTTCACCCGCATAGCATGTGCGAAAGAGTAGAGAGGGTCACGGCAAAAACTGGACGCACTTCGTGTACAAACTGGACAAACTCTTTCGGAGTATCGGGGTTTCGGACGAGAACTCATCTGTTACACGGGCACTTCAATGTTTTTAAACTTATTTGAACTCCGGACTTCTTTTGTGTTCAGTATGCAGAATTCAAAGCAATGTCATCAACTTCCTACTTGTTCCGACATCATTTGTTGTTTTTCGGTCATTTACCTAATTGTTTAGAGAGCTCAATGACCGTGAAATTGAAAATCACTACAAAATGAATTCTGAAAATGTTGAAACTTGGCATGGTATCATCATTTCACCCGCATGGCATGTGCGAAAGAGTAGAGAGGGTCACGGCAAAAGTGGACGCACTTCGTGTACAAACTGGACAAACTCTTTCGGAGTATCAGGGTTTCGGATGAGAACTCATCTGTTACACGGGCACTTCAATGTTTTTTAAACTTATTTGAACTCCGGACTTCTTTTGTGTTCAGTATGCAGCATTCAAAGCGATGTCATCAATTTCCAACATGTTCTGACATCATTTGTTGTTTTTCGGTCTTTTACCTAATTTTTTAGAGAGCTAAATGACCATGAAATTGAAAATCACTACAAAATGAATTCTGAAAATGTTGAAACTTGGCATGGTATCATCATTTCACCCGCATAGCATGTGCGAAAGAGTGGAGAGGGTCACGGCAAAAACTGGACGCACTTCGTGTACAAACTGGACAAACTCTTTCGGAGTATCAGGGTTTCGGATGAGAACTCATCTGTTACACGGGCACTTCAATGTTTTTTAAACTTATTTGAACTCCGGAGTTCTTTTGTGTTCAGTATGCAGCATTCAAAGCGACGTCATCAATTTCCAACATGTTGTGACATCATTTGTTGTTTTTCGGCCATTTACCTAATTGTTTAGAGAGCTAAATGACCGTGAAATTGAAAATCACTACAAAATGAATTCTGGAAATGTTAAAACTTGGCATGGTATCATCATTTCACCCGCATAGCATGTGCGAAAGAGTAGAGAGGGTCACGGCAAAAACTGGACGCACTTCGTGTACAAACTGGACAAACTCTTTCGGAGTATCGGGGTTTCGGACGAGAACTCATCTGTTACACGGGCACTTCAATGTTTTTAAACTTATTTGAACTGCGGACTTCTTTTGTGTTTAGTATGCAGCATTCAAAGCAATGTCATCAACTTCCTACTTGTTCCGACATCATTTGTTGTTTTTCGGTCATTTACCTAATTGTTTAGAGAGCTAAATGACCGTGAAATTGAAAATCACTACAAAATGAATTCTGAAAATGTTGAAACTTGGCATGGTATCATCATTTCACCCGCATAGCATGTGCTAAAGAGTAGAGAGGGTCACGGCAAAAGTGGACGCACTTCGTGTACAAACTGGACAAACTCTTTCGGAGTATCAGGGTTTCGGATGAGAACTCATCTGTTACACGGGCACTTCAATGTTTTTTAAACTTATTTGAACTCCGGACTTCTTTTGTGTTCAGTATGCAGCATTCAAAGCGATGTCATCAATTTCCAACATGTTCTGACATCATTTGTTGTTTTTCGGTCTTTTACCTAATTTTTTAGAGAGCTAAATGACCATGAACTTGAAAATCACTACAAAATGAATTCTGAAAATGTTGAAACTTGGCAAGGTATCATCATTTCACCCGCATAGCATGTGTGAAAGAGTGGAGAGGGTCACGGCAAAAACTGGACGCACTTCGTGTACAAACTGGACAAACTCTTTCGGAGTATCAGGGTTTCGGATGAGAACTCATCTGTTACACGGGCACCTCAATGTTTTTTAAACTTATTTGAACTCCGGAGTTCTTTTGTGTTCAGTATGCAGCATTCAAAGCGACGTCATCAATTTCCAACATGTTGTGACATCATTTGTTGTTTTTCGGCCATTTACCTAATTGTTTAGAGAGCTAAATGACCGTGAAATTGAAAATCACTACAAAATGAATTCTGGAAATGTTAAAACTTGGCATGGTATCATCATTTCATCCGCATAGCATGTGCGAAAGAGTAGAGAGGGTCACGGCAAAAACTGGACGCACTTCGTGTACAAACTGGACAAACTCTTTCGGAGTATCGGGGTTTCGGACGAGAACTCATCTGTTACACGGGCACTTCAATGTTTTTAAACTTATTTGAACTCCGGACTTCTTTTGTGTTCAGTATGCAGCATTCAAAGCAACGTCATCAACTTCCTACTTGTTCCGACATCATCTGTTGTTTTTCGGTCATTTACCTAATTGTTTAGAGAGCTAAATGACCGTGAAATTGAAAATCACTACAAAATGAATTCTGAAAATGTTGAAACTTGGCATGGTATCATCATTTCACCCGCATAGCATGTGCGAAAGAGTAGAGAGGGTCACGGCAAAAACTGGACGCACTTCGTGTACAAACTGGAAAACTCTTTCGGAGTATCAGGGTTTCGGACGAGAACTCATCTGTTACACGGGCACTTCAATATTTTTAAACTTATTTGAACTCCGGACTTCTTTTGTGTTTAGTATGCAGCATTCAAAGCGACGTCATCAATTTCCAACATGTTCTGACATCATTTGTTGTTTTTCGGTCATTTACCTAATTGTTTAGAGAGCTAAATGACCGTGAAATTGAAAATCACTACAAAATGAATTCTGAAAATGTTGAAACTTGGCATGGTATCATCATTTCACCCGCATAGCATGTGCGAAAGAGTAGATAGGGTCACAGCAAAAACTGGACGCACTTCGTGTACAAACTGGACAAACTCTTTCGGAGTATCAGGGTTTCGGACGAGTACTCATCTGTTACACGGGCACTTCAATGTTTTTTAAACTTATTTGAACTCCGGACTTCTTTTGTGTTCAGTATGCAGCATTCAAAGCGACGTCATCAATTTCTAACATGTTCTGACATCATTTGTTGTTTTTTGGTCATTTACCTAATTGTTTAGAGAGCTAAATGACTGTGAAATTGAAAATCACTACAAAATGAATTCTGAAAATGTTGAAACTTGGCATGGTATCATCATTTCACCCGCATAGCTTGTGCGAAAGAGTAGAGAGGGTCACAGCAACAACTGGACGCACTTCGTGTACAAACTGGACAAACTCTTTCGGAGTATCAGGGTTTCGGACGAGAACTCATCTGTTACACGGGCACTTCAATGTTTTTTAAACTTATTTGAACTCCGGACTTCTTTTGTGTTCAGTATGCAGTATTCAAAGCGACGTCATCAATTTCCAACATGTTCTGACATCATTTGTTGTTTTTCGATCATTTACCTAATTGTTTAGAGAGCTAAATGACCGTGAACTTGAAAATCACTACAAAATGAATTCTGAAAATGTTGAAACTTGGCATGGTATCATCATTTCACCCGCATAGCATGTGCGAAAGAGTAGAGAGGGTCACGGCAAAAACTGGACGCACTTCGTGTACAAACTGGACAAACTCTTTCAGAGTATCAGGGTTTCGGACGAGAACTCATCTGTTACACGGGCACTTCAATATTTTTAAACTTATTTGAACTCCTGACTTCTTTTGTGTTTAGTATGCAGCATTCAAAGCGACGTCATCAATTTCCAACATGTTCTGACATCTTTTGTTGTTTTTCGGTCATTTAGCTAATTGTTTAGAGAGCTAAATGACTGTGAAATTGAAAATCACTAAAAAATGAATTCTGAAAATGTTGAAACTTGGCATGGTATCATCATTTCACCCGCATGGCATGTGCGAAAGAGTAGAGAGGGTCACAGCAAAAACTGGACGCACTTTGTGTACAAACTAGACAAACTCTTTCGGAGTATCAGGGTTTTGGATGAGAACTCATCTGTTACACGGGCACTTCAATGTTTTTTAAACTTATTTGAACTCCGGACTTCTTTTGTGTTCAGTATGCAGCATTCAAAGCGATGTCATCAATTTCCAACATGTTCTGACATCATTTGTTGTTTTTCGGACATTTACCTAATTTTTTAGAGAGCTAAATGACCGTGAAATTGAAAATCTCTACAAAATGAATTCTGAAAATGTTGAAACTTGGCATGGTATCATCATTTCACCCGCATAGCATGTGCGAAAGAGGGTCACAGCAAAAACTGGACGCACTTCGTGTACAAACTGGACAAACTCTTTCGGAGTATCAGGGTTTCGGATGAGAACTCATCTGTTACACGGGCACTTCAATGTTTTTTAAACTTATTTGAACTCCGGAGTTCTTTTGTGTTCAGTATGCAGCATTCAAAGCGACGTCATCAATTTCCAACATGTTGTGACATCATTTGTTGTTTTTCGGTCATTTACCTAATTGTTTAGAGAGCTAAATGACAGTGAAATTGAAAATCACTACAAAATGAATTCTGGAAATGTTGAATCTTGGCATGGTATCATCATTTCATCCGCATAGCATGTGCGAAAGAGTAGAGATGGTCACGGCAAAAACTGGACACACTTCATGTACAAACTGGACAAACCCTTTCGGAGTATCGGGGTTTCGGACGAGAACTCATCTGTTACACGCGCACTTCAATGTTTTTAAACTTATTTGAACTCCGGACTTCTTTTGTGTGCAGCATGCAGCATTCAAAGCGACGTCATCAACTTCCTACTTGTTCTGACATCATTTGCTGTTTTTCGGTCATTTACCTAATTGTTTAGAGAGCTAAATGACCGTGAAATTGAAAATTAGTACAAAATGAATTCTGAAAATGTTGAAACTTGGCATGGTATCATCATTTCACCCGCATAGCATGTGCGAAAGAGTAGAGAGGGTCACGGCAAAAACTGGACGCACTTCGTGTACAAACTGGACAAACTCTTTCGGAGTATCAGGGTTTCGGACAAGAACTCATCTGTAACACGGGCACTTCAATGTTTTTTAAACTTATTTGAACTCCGGACTTCTTTTGTGTTCAGTATGCAGCATTCAAAGCGACGTCATCAATTTCCAACATGTTCTGACATCATTTGTTGTTTTTCAGTCATTTACCTAATTTTTTAGAGAGATAAATGACTGTGAAATTGAAAATCACTAAAAAATGAATTCTGAAAATGTTGAAACTTGGCATGGTATCATCATTTCACCCACATAGCATGTGCGAAAGAGTAGAGAGGGTCACGGCAAAAACTGGACGCACTTCGTGTACAAACTGGACAAACTCTTTCGGAGTATCAGGGTTTCGGATGAGAACTCATCCGTTACACGGGCACTTCAATGTTTTTTAAACTTATTTGAACTCCGGAATTCTTTTGTGTTCAGTATGCAGCATTCAAAGCGACGTCATCAATTTCCAACATGTTGTGACATCATTTGTTGTTTTTCGGTCATTTACCTAATTTTTTAGAGAGCTAAATGACCGTGAAATTGAAAATCACTACAAAATGAATTCTGAAAATGTTGAAACTTGGCATAGTATCATCATTTCACCCACATAGCATGTGCGAAAGAGTAGAGAGGGTCACGGCAAAAACTAGACGCACTTCGTGTACAAACTGGACAAACTCTTTCGGAGTATCAGGATTTCGGACAAGAACTCATCTGTTACACGGGCACTTCAATGTTTTTTAAACTTATTTGAACTCCGGACTTCTTTTGTGTTCAGTATGCAGCATTCAAAGCGACGTCATCAATTTCCAACATGTTCTGACATCATTTGTTGTTTTTCGGTCATTTACCTAATTTTTTAGAGAGCTAAATGACCGTGAAATTGAAAATCACTACAAAATGAATTCTGAAAATGTTGAAACTTGGCATGGTATCATCATTTCACCCACATAGCATGTGCGAAAGAGTAGAGAGGGTCACGGCAAAAACTGGACGCACTTCGTGTACAAACTGGACAAACTCTTTCGGAGTATCGGGGTTTCGAACGAGAACTCATCTATTACACGCGCACTTCAATGTTTTTAAACTTATTTGAACTCCGGACTTCTTTTGTGTGCAGTATGCAGCATTCAAAGCGACGTCATCAATTTCCAACATGTTCTGACATCTTTTGTTGTTTTTCGATCATTTACCAAATTGTTTAGAGAGCTAAATGACCGTGAAATTGAAAATCACTACAAAATGAATTCTGAAAATGTTGAAACTTGGCATGGTATCATCATTTCACCCGCATAGCATGTGCGAAAGAGTAGAGAGGGTCACGGCAAAAACTGGACGCACTTCGTGTACAAACTGGACAAACTCTTTCAGAGTATCAGGGTTTCGGACGAGAACTCATCTGTTACACGGGCACTTCAATATTTTTAAACTTATTTGAACTCCGGACTTCTTTTGTGTTTAGTATGCAGCATTCAAAGCGACGTCATCAATTTCCAACATGTTCTGACATCTTTTGTTGTTTTTCGGTCATTTACCTAATTGTTTAGAGAGCTAAATGACTGTGAAATTGAAAATCACTACAAAATGAATTCTGAAAATGTTGAAACTTGGCATGGTATCATCATTTCACCCGCATGGCATGTGCGAAAGAGTAGAGAGGGTCACAGCAAAAACTGGACGCACTTTGTGTACAAACTAGACAAACTCTTTCGGAGTATCAGGGTTTTGGATGAGAACTCATCTGTTACACGGGCACTTCAATGTTTTTTAAACTTATTTGAACTCCGGACTTCTTTTGTGTTCAGTATGCAGCATTCAAAGCGATGTCATCAATTTCCAACATGTTCTGACATCATTTGTTGTTTTTCGGTCATTTACCTAATTTTTTAGAGAGCTAAATGACCGTGAAATTGAAAATCACTACAAAATGAGTTCTGAAAATGTTGAAACTTTGCATGGTATCATCATTTCACCCGCATAGCATGTGCGAAAGAGTAGAGAGGGTCACGGCAAAAACTGCATGCACTTCGTGTACAAACTGGACAAACTCTTTCGGAGTATCAGGGTTTCGGATGAGAACTCATCTGTTACACGGGCACTTCAATGTTTTTTAAACTTATTTGAACTCCGGAGTTCTTTTGTGTTCAGTATGCAACATTCAAAGCGACGTCATCAATTTCCAACATGTTGTGACATCATTTGTTTTTTTTCGGTCATTTACCTAATTGTTTAGAGAGCTAAATGACAGTGAAATTGAAAATCACTACAAAATGAATTCTGGAAATGTTGAATCTTGGCATGGTATCATCATTTCATCCGCATAGCATGTGCGAAAGAGTAGAGATGGTCACGGCAAAAACTGGACGCAGTTCATGTACAAACTGGACAAACTCTTTCGGAGTATCATGGTTTCGGACGAGAACTCATCTGTTACACGGGCACTTCAATGTTTTTTCAACTTATTTGAACTCCGGACTTCTTTTTTGTTCAGTATGCAGCATTCAAAGCTACGTCATCAATTTCCAACATGTTCTGACATCATTTGTTGTTTTTCGGTCATTTACCTAATTGTTTAGAGAGCTAAATGACCGTGAAATTGAAAATCACTACAAAATGAATTCTGAAAATGTTGAAACTTGGCATGGTATCATCAATTCACCCGCATAGCATGTGCGAAATAGTAGAGAGGGTCACGGTAAAAACTGGACACACTTCGTGTACAAACTGGACAAACTCTTTCGGAGTATCGGGGTTTCGGACGAGAACTCATTTGTTACACGCGCACTTCAATGTTTTTAAACTTATTTGAACTCCAGACTTCTTTTGTGTGCAGCATGCAGCATTCAAAGCGACGTCATCAACTTCCTACTTGTTCTGACATCATTTGCTGTTTTTCGGTCATTTACCTAATTGTTTAGAGAGCTAAATGACCGTGAAATTGAAAATCACTACAAAATGAATTCTGAATATGTTGAAACTTGGCATGGTATCATCATTTCACCCGCATAGCATGTGCGAAAGAGTAGAGAGGGTCACGGCAAAAACTGGACGCACTTCGTGTACAAACTGGACAAACTCTTTCGGAGTATCAGGGTTTCGGACAAGAACTCATCTGTTACACGGGCACTTCAATGTTTTTTAAACTTATTTGAACTCCGGACTTCTTTTGTGTTCAGTATGCAGCATTCAAAGCGACGTCATCAATTTGCAACATGTTCTGACATCATTTGTTGTTTTTCGGTCATTTACCTAATTTTTTAGAGAGCTAAATGACCGTGAAATTGAAAATCACTACAAAATGAATTCTGAAAATGTTGAAACTTGGCATGGTATCATCATTTCACCCACATAGCATATGCGAAAGAGTAGAGAGGGTCACGGCAAAAACTGGACGCACTTCGTGTACAAACTGGACAAACTCTTTCGGAGTATCAGGGTTTCGGATGAGAACTCATCCGTTACACGGGCACTTCAATGTTTTTTAAACTTATTTGAACTCCGGAGTTCTTTTGTGTTCAGTATGCAGCATTCAAAGCGACGTCATCAATTTCCAACATGTTGTGACATCATTTGTTGTTTTTCGGTCATTTACCTAATTTTTTAGAGAGCTAAATGACCGTGAAATTGAAAATCACTACAAAATGAATTCTGAAAATGTTGAAACTTGGCATGGTATCATCATTTCATCCGCATAGCATGTGCGAAAGAGTAGAGATGGTCACGGCAAAAACTGGACGCACTTCGTGTACAAACTGGACAAACTCTTTCGGAGTATCATGGTTTCGGACGAGAACTCATCTGTTACACGGGCACTTCAATGTTTTTTCAACGTATTTGAACTCCGGACTTCTTTTGTGTTCAGTATGCAGCATTCAAAGCGACGTCATCAATTTCCAACATGTTCTGACATCATTTGTTGTTTTTCGGTCATTTACCTAATTTTTTAGAGAGCTAAATGACCGTGAAATTGAAAATCACTACAAAATGAATTCTGAAAATGTTGAAACTTGGCATGGTATCATCATTTCACCCACATAGCATGTGCGAAAGAGTAGAGAGGGTTACGGCAAAAACTGGACGCACTTCATGTACAAACTGGATAAACTCCTTCAGAGTATCAGGGTTTCGGACGAGAACTCATCTGTTACACGGGCACTTCAATATTTTTCAACTTATTTGAACTCCGGACTTCTTTTGTGTTTAGTATGCAGCATTCAAAGCGACGTCATCAATTTCCAACATGTTCTGACATCTTTTGTTGTTTTTCGGTCATTTACCTAATTGTTTAGAGAGCTAAATGACTGTGAAATTGAAAATCACTACAAAATGAATTCTGAAAATGTTGAAACTTGGCATGGTATCATCATTTCACCCGCATGGCATGTGCGAAAGAGTAGAGAGGGTCACAGCAAAAACTGGACGCACTTTGTGTACAAACTAGACAAACTCTTTCGGAGTATCAGGGTTTTGGATGAGAACTCATCTGTTACACGGGCACTTCAATGTTTTTTAAACTTATTTGAACTCCGGACTTCTTTTGTGTTCAGTATGCAGCATTCAAAGCGATGTCATCAATTTCCAACATGTTCTGACATCATTTGTTGTTTTTCGGTCATTTACCTAATTTTTTAGAGAGCTAAATGACCGTGAAATTGAAAATCACTACAAAATGAGTTCTGAAAATGTTGAAACTTTGCATGGTATCATCATTTCACCCGCATAGCATGTGCGAAAGAGTAGAGAGGGTCACGGCAAAAACTGCATGCACTTCGTGTACAAACTGGACAAACTCTTTCGGAGTATCAGGGTTTCGGATGAGAACTCATCTGTTACACGGGCACTTCAATGTTTTTTAAACTTATTTGAACTCCGGAGTTCTTTTGTGTTCAGTATGCAGCATTCAAAGCGACGTCATCAATTTCCAACATGTTGTGACATCATTTGTTGTTTTTCGGTCATTTACCTAATTGTTTAGAGAGCTAAATGACAGTGAAATTGAAAATCACTACAAAATGAATTCTGGAAATGTTGAATCTTGGCATGGTATCATCATTTCATCCGCATAGCATGTGCGAAAGAGTAGAGATGGTCACGGCAAAAACTGGACGCACTTCATGTACAAACTGGACAAACTCTTTCGGAGTATCATGGTTTCGGACGAGAACTCATCTGTTACACGGGCACTTCAATGTTTTTTCAACTTATTTGAACTCCGGACTTCTTTTGTGTTCAGTATGCAGCATTCAAAGCGACGTCATCAATTTCCAACATGTTCTGACATCATTTGTTGTTTTTCGGTCATTTACCTAATTGTTTAGAGAGCTAAATGACCGTGAAATTGAAAATCACTACAAAATGAATTCTGAAAATGTTGAAACTTGGCATGGTATCATCAATTCACCCGCATAGCATGTGCGAAATAGTAGAGAGGGCCACGGTAAAAACTGGACACACTTCGTGTACAAACTGGACAAACTCTTTCGGAGTATCGGGGTTTCGGACGAGAACTCATCTGTTACACGCGCACTTCAATGTTTTTAAACTTATTTGAACTCCAGACTTCTTTTGTGTGCAGCATGCAGCATTCAAAGCGACGTCATCAACTTCCTACTTGTTCTGACATCATTTGCTGTTTTTCGGTCATTTACCTAATTGTTTAGAGAGCTAAATGACCGTGAAATTGAAAATCACTACAAAATGAATTCTGAAAATGTTGAAACTTGGCATGGTATCATCATTTCACCCGCATAGCATGTGCGAAAGAGTAGAGAGGGTCACGGCAAAAACTGGACACACTTCGTGTACAAACTGGACAAACTCTTTCGGAGTATCAGGGTTTCGGACAAGAACTCATCTGTTACACGGGCACTTCAATGTTTTTTAAACTTAGTTGAACTCCGGACTTCTTTTGTGTTCAGTATGCAGCATTCAAAGCGACGTCATCAATTTCCAACATGTTCTGACATCATTTGTTGTTTTTCGGTCATTTACCTAATTTTTTAGAGAGCTAAATGACCGTGAAATTGAAAATCACTACAAAATGAATTCTGAAAATGTTGAAACTTGGCATGGTATCATCATTTCACCCACATAGCATGTGCGAAAGAGTAGAGAGGGTCACGGCAAAAACTGGACGCACTTCGTGTACAAACTGGACAAACTCTTTCGGAGTATCAGGGTTTCGGATGAGAACTCATCCGTTACACGGGCACTTCAATGTTTTTTAAACTTATTTGAACTCCGGAGTTCTTTTGTGTTCAGTATGCAGCATTCAAAGAGACGTCATCAATTTCCAACATGTTGTGACATCATTTGTTGTTTTTCGGTCATTTACCTAATTTTTTAGAGAGCTAAATGACCGTGAAATTGAAAATCACTACAAAATGAATTCTGAAAATGTTGAAACTTGGCATGGTATCATCATTTCATCCGCATAGCATGTGCGAAAGAGTAGAGATGGTCACGGCAAAAACTGGACGCACTTCATGTACAAACTGGACAAACTCTTTCGGAGTATCATGGTTTCGGACGAGAACTCATCTGTTACACGGGCACTTCAATGTTTTTTCAACTTATTTGAACTCCGGACTTCTTTTGTGTTCAGTATGCAGCATTCAAAGCGACGTCATCAATTTTCAACATGTTCTGACATCATTTGTTGTTTTTCGGTCATTTACCTAATTGTTTAGAGAGCTAAATGACCGTGAAATTGAAAATCACTACAAAATGAATTCTGAAAATGTTGAAACTTGGCATGGTATCATCAATTCACCCGCATAGCATGTGCGAAATAGTAGAGAGGGTCACGGTAAAAACTGGACACACTTCGTGTACAAACTGGACAAACTCTTTCGGAGTATCGGGGTTTCGGACGAGAACTCATCTGTTACACGCGCACTTCAATGTTTTTAAACTTACTTGAACTCCGGACTTCTTTTGTGTGCAGCATGCAGCATTCAAAGCGACGTCATCAACTTCCTACTTGTTCTGACATCATTTGCTGTTTTTCGGTCATTTACCTAATTGTTTAGAGAGCTAAATGACCGTGAAATTGAAAATCAGTACAAAATGAATTCTGAAAATGTTGAAACTTGGCATGGTATCATCATTTCACCCGCATAGCATGTGCGAAAGAGTAGAGAGGGTCACGGCAAAAACTGGACGCACTTCGTGTACAAACTGGACAAACTCTTTCGGAGTATCAGGGTTTCGGACAAGAACTCATCTGTTACACGGGCACTTCAATGTTTTTTAAACTTATTTGAACTCCGGACTTCTTTTGTGTTCAGTATGCAGCATTCAAAGCGACGTCATCAATTTCCAACATGTTCTGACATCATTTGTTGTTTTTCAGTCATTTACCTAATTTTTTAGAGAGATAAATGACTGTGAAATTGAAAATCACTACAAAATGAATTCTGAAAATGTTGAAACTTGGCATGGTATCATCATTTCACCCACATAGCATGTGCGAAAGAGTAGAGAGGGTCACGGCAAAAACTGGACGCACTTCGTGTACAAACTGGACAAACTCTTTCGGAGTATCAGGGTTTCGGATGAGAACTCATCCGTTACACGGGCACTTCAATGTTTTTTAAACTTATTTGAACTCCGGAATTCTTTTGTGTTCAGTATGCAGCATTCAAAGCGACGTCATCAATTTCCAACATGTTGTGACATCATTTGTTGTTTTTCGGTCATTTACCTAATTTTTTAGAGAGCTAAATGACCGTGAAATTGAAAATCACTACAAAATGAATTCTGAAAATGTTGAAACTTGGCATAGTATCATCATTTCACCCACATAGCATGTGCGAAAGAGTAGAGAGGGTCACGGCAAAAACTAGACGCACTTCGTGTACAAACTGGACAAACTCTTTCGGAGTATCAGGATTTCGGACAAGAACTCATCTGTTACACGGGCACTTCAATGTTTTTTAAACTTATTTGAACTCCGGACTTCTTTTGTGTTCAGTATGCAGCATTCAAAGCGACGTCATCAATTTCCAACATGTTCTGACATCATTTGTTGTTTTTCGGTCATTTACCTAATTTTTTAGAGAGCTAAATGACCGTGAAATTGAAAATCACTACAAAATGAATTCTGAAAATGTTGAAACTTGGCATGGTATCATCATTTCACCCACATAGCATGTGCGAAAGAGTAGAGAGGGTCACGGCAAAAACTGGACGCACTTCGTGTACAAACTGGACAAACTCTTTCGGAGTATCGGGGTTTCGAACGAGAACTCATCTATTACACGCGCACTTCAATGTTTTTAAACTTATTTGAACTCCGGACTTCTTTTGTGTGCAGTATGCAGCATTCAAAGCGACGTCATCAATTTCCAACATGTTCTGACATCTTTTGTTGTTTTTCGATCATTTACCAAATTGTTTAGAGAGCTAAATGACCGTGAAATTGAAAATCACTACAAAATGAATTCTGAAAATGTTGAAACTTGGCATGGTATCATCATTTCACCCGCATAGCATGTGCGAAAGAGTAGAGAGGGTCACAGCAAAAACTGGACGCACTTCGTGTACAAACTGGACAAACTCTTTCAGAGTATCAGGGTTTCGGACGAGAACTCATCTGTTACACGGGCACTTCAATATTTTTAAACTTATTTGAACTCCGGACTTCTTTTGTGTTTAGTATGCAGCATTCAAAGCGACGTCATCAATTTCCAACATGTTCTGACATCTTTTGTTGTTTTTCGGTCATTTACCTAATTGTTTAGAGAGCTAAATGACCGTGAAATTGAAAATCACTACAAAATGAATTCTGAAAATGTTGAAACTTGGCATGGTATCATCATTTCACCCGCATGGCATGTGCGAAAGAGTAGAGAGGGTCACAGCAAAAACTGGACGCACTTTGTGTACAAACTAGACAAACTCTTTCGGAGTATCAGGGTTTTGGATGAGAACTCATCTGTTACACGGGCACTTCAATGTTTTTTAAACTTATTTGAACTCCGGACTTCTTTTGTGTTCAGTATGCAGCATTCAAAGCGATGTCATCAATTTCCAACATGTTCTGACATCATTTGTTGTTTTTCGGTCATTTACCTAATTTTTTAGAGAGCTAAATGACCGTGAAATTGAAAATCACTACAAAATGAGTTCTGAAAATGTTGAAACTTTGCATGGTATCATCATTTCACCCGCATAGCATGTGCGAAAGAGTAGAGAGGGTCACGGCAAAAACTGCATGCACTTCGTGTACAAACTGGACAAACTCTTTCGGAGTATCAGGGTTTCGGATGAGAACTCATCTGTTACACGGGCACTTCAATGTTTTTTAAACTTATTTGAACTCCGGAGTTCTTTTGTGTTCAGTATGCAGCATTCAAAGCGACGTCATCAATTTCCAACATGTTGTGACATCATTTGTTTTTTTTCGGTCATTTACCTAATTGTTTAGAGAGCTAAATGACAGTGAAATTGAAAATCACTACAAAATGAATTCTGGAAATGTTGAATCTTGGCATGGTATCATCATTTCATCCGCATAGCATGTGCGAAAGAGTAGAGATGGTCACGGCAAAAACTGGACGCAGTTCATGTACAAACTGGACAAACTCTTTCGGAGTATCATGGTTTCGGACGAGAACTCATCTGTTACACGGGCACTTCAATGTTTTTTCAACTTATTTGAACTCCGGACTTCTTTTTTGTTCAGTATGCAGCATTCAAAGCTACGTCATCAATTTCCAACATGTTCTGACATCATTTGTTGTTTTTCGGTCATTTACCTAATTGTTTAGAGAGCTAAATGACCGTGAAATTGAAAATCACTACAAAATGAATTCTGAAAATGTTGAAACTTGGCATGGTATCATCAATTCACCCGCATAGCATGTGCGAAATAGTAGAGAGGGTCACGGTAAAAACTGGACACACTTCGTGTACAAACTGGACAAACTCTTTCGGAGTATCGGGGTTTCGGACGAGAACTCATCTGTTACACGCGCACTTCAATGTTTTTAAACTTATTTGAACTCCAGACTTCTTTTGTGTGCAGCATGCAGCATTCAAAGCGACGTCATCAACTTCCTACTTGTTCTGACATCATTTGCTGTTTTTCGGTCATTTACCTAATTGTTTAGAGAGCTAAATGACCGTGAAATTGAAAATCACTACAAAATGAATTCTGAAAATGTTGAAACTTGGCATGGTATCATCATTTCACCCGCATAGCATGTGCGAAAGAGTAGAGAGGGTCACGGCAAAAACTGGACGCACTTCGTGTACAAACTGGACAAACTCTTTCGGAGTATCAGGGTTTCGGACAAGAACTCATCTGTTACACGGGCACTTCAATGTTTTTTAAACTTATTTGAACTCCGGACTTCTTTTGTGTTCAGTATGCAGCATTCAAAGCGACGTCATCAATTTCCAACATGTTCTGACATCATTTGTTGTTTTTCGGTCATTTACCTAATTTTTTAGAGAGCTAAATGACCGTTAAATTGAAAATCACTACAAAATGAATTCTGAAAATGTTGAAACTTGGCATGGTATCATCATTTCACCCACATAGCATGTGCGAAAGAGTAGAGAGGGTCACGGCAAAACCTGGACGCACTTCGTGTACAAACTGGACAAACTCTTTCGGAGTATCAGGGTTTCGGATGAGAACTCATCCGTTACACGGGCACTTCAATGTTTTTTAAACTTATTTGAACTCCGGAGTTCTTTTGTGTTCAGTATGCAGCATTCAAAGCGACGTCATCAATTTCCAACATGTTGTGACATCATTTGTTGTTTTTCGGTCATTTACCTAATTTTTTAGAGAGCTAAATGACCGTGAAATTGAAAATCACTACAAAATGAATTCTGAAAATGTTGAAACTTGGCATGGTATCATCATTTCATCCGCATAGCATGTGCGAAAGAGTAGAGATGGTCACGGCAAAAACTGGACGCACTTCGTGTACAAACTGGACAAACTCTTTCGGAGTATCATGGTTTCGGACGAGAACTCATCTGTTACACGGGCACTTCAATGTTTTTTCAACGTATTTGAACTCCGGACTTCTTTTGTGTTCAGTATGCAGCATTCAAAGCGACGTCATCAATTTCCAACATGTTCTGACATCATTTGTTGTTTTTCGGTCATTTACCTAATTTTTTAGAGAGCTAAATGACCGTGAAATTGAAAATCACTACAAAATGAATTCTGAAAATGTTGAAACTTGGCATGGTATCATCATTTCACCCACATAGCATGTGCGAAAGAGTAGAGAGCGTTACGGCAAAAACTGGACGCACTTCATGTACAAACTGGATAAACTCCTTCAGAGTATCAGGGTTTCGGACGAGAACTCATCTGTTACACGGGCACTTCAATATTTTTCAACTTATTTGAACTCCGGACTTCTTTTGTGTTTAGTATGCAGCATTCAAAGCGACGTCATCAATTTCCAACATGTTCTGACATCTTTTGTTGTTTTTCGGTCATTTACCTAATTGTTTAGATAGCTAAATGACTGTGAAATTGAAAATCACTACAAAATGAATTCTGAAAATGTTGAAACTTGGCATGGTATCATCATTTCACCCGCATGGCATGTGCGAAAGAGTAGAGAGGGTCACAGCAAAAACTGGACGCACTTTGTGTACAAACTAGACAAACTCTTTCGGAGTATCAGGGTTTTGGATGAGAACTCATGTGTTACACGGGCACTTCAATGTTTTTTAAACTTATTTGAACTCCGGACTTCTTTTGTGTTCAGTATGCAGCATTCAAAGCGATGTCATCAATTTCCAACATGTTCTGACATCATTTGTTGTTTTTCGGTCATTTACCTAATTTTTTAGAGAGCTAAATGACCGTGAAATTGAAAATCACTACAAAATGAGTTCTGAAAATGTTGAAACTTTGCATGGTATCATCATTTCACCCGCATAGCATGTGCGAAAGAGTAGAGAGGGTCACGGCAAAAACTGCATGCACTTCGTGTACAAACTGGACAAACTCTTTCGGAGTATCAGGGTTTCTGATGAGAACTCATCTGTTACACGGGCACTTCAATGTTTTTTAAACTTATTTGAACTCCGGAGTTCTTTTGTGTTCAGTATGCAGCATTCAAAGCGACGTCATCAATTTCCAACATGTTGTGACATCATTTGTTGTTTTTCGGTCATTTACCTAATTGTTTAGAGAGCTAAATGACAGTGAAATTGAAAATCACTACAAAATGAATTCTGGAAATGTTGAATCTTGGCATGGTATCATCATTTCATCCGCATAGCATGTGCGAAAGAGTAGAGATGGTCACGGCAAAAACTGGACGCACTTCATGTACAAACTGGACAAACTCTTTCGGAGTATCATGGTTTCGGACGAGAACTCATCTGTTACACGGGCACTTCAATGTTTTTTCAACTTATTTGAACTCCGGACTTCTTTTGTGTTCAGTATGCAGCATTCAAAGCGACGTCATCAATTTCCAACATGTTCTGACATCATTTGTTGTTTTTCGGTCATTTACCTAATTGTTTAGAGAGCTAAATGACCGTGAAATTGAAAATCACTACAAAATGAATTCTGAAAATGTTGAAACTTGGCATGGTATCATCAATTCACCCGCATAGCATGTGCGAAATAGTAGAGAGGGCCACGGTAAAAACTGGACACACTTCGTGTACAAACTGGACAAACTCTTTCGGAGTATCGGGGTTTCGGACGAGAACTCATCTGTTACACGCGCACTTCAATGTTTTTAAACTTATTTGAACTCCAGACTTCTTTTGTGTGCAGCATGCAGCATTCAAAGCGACGTCATCAACTTCCTACTTGTTCTGACATCATTTGCTGTTTTTCGGTCATTTACCTAATTGTTTAGAGAGCTAAATGACCGTGAAATTGAAAATCACTACAAAATGAATTATGAAAATGTTGAAACTTAGCATGGTATCATCATTTCACCCTCATAGCATGTGCGAAGAGTAGAGAGGGTCACGGCAAAAACTGGACACACTTCGTGTACAAACTGGACAAACTCTTTCAGAGTATCAGGGTTTCGGACAAGAACTCATCTGTTACACGGGCACTTCAATGTTTTTTAAACTTATTTGAACTCCGGACTTCTTTTGTGTTCAGTATGCAGCATTCAAAGCGACGTCATCAATTTCCAACATGTTCTGACATCATTTGTTGTTTTTCGGTCATTTACCTAATTTTTTAGAGAGCTAAATGACCGTGAAATTGAAAATCACTACAAAATGAATTCTGAAAATTTTGAAACTTGGCATGGTATCATCATTTCACCCACATAGCATGTGCGAAAGAGTAGAGAGGGTCACGGCAAAAACTGGACGCACTTCGTGTACAAACTGGACAAACTCTTTCGGAGTATCAGGGTTTCGGATGAGAACTCATCCGTTACACGGGCACTTCAATGTTTTTTAAACTTATTTGAACTCCGGAGTTCTTTTGTTTTCAGTATGCAGCATTCAAAGAGACGTCATCAATTTCCAACATGTTGTGACATCATTTGTTGTTTTTCGGTCATTTACCTAATTTTTTAGAGAGCTAAATGACCGTGAAATTGAAAATCACTACAAAATGAATTCTGAAAATGTTGAAACTTGGCATGGTATCATCATTTCATCCGCATAGCATGTGCGAAAGAGTAGAGATGGTCACGGCAAAAACTGGACGCACTTCGTGTACAAACTGGACAAACTCTTTCGGAGTATCATGGTTTCGGACGAGAACTCATCTGTTACACGGGCACTTCAATGTTTTTTCAACTTATTTGAACTCCGGACTTCTTTTGTGTTCAGTATGCAGCATTCAAAGCGACGTCATCAATTTCCAACATGTTCTGACATCATTTGTTGTTTTTCGGTCATTTACCTAATTGTTTAGAGAGCTAAATGACCGTGAAATTGAAAATCACTACAAAATGAATTCTGAAAATGTTGAAACTTGGCATGGTATCATCAATTCACCCGCATAGCATGTGCGAAATAGTAGAGAGGGTCACGGTAAAAACTGGACACACTTCGTGTACAAACTGGACAAACTCTTTCGGAGTATCGGGGTTTCGGACGAGAACTCATCTGTTACACGCGCACTTCAATGTTTTTAAACTGATTTGAACTCCGGACTTCTTTTGTGTGCAGTATGCAGCATTCAAAGCGACGTCATCAACTTCCTACTTGTTCTGACATCATTTGTTGTTTTTCGATCATTTACCTAATTGTTTAGAGAGCTAAATGACCGTGAAATTGAAAATCACTACAAAATGAATTCTGAAAATGTTGAAACTTGGCATGGTATCATCATTTCACCCGCATAGCATGTGCGAATGATTAGAGAGGGTCACGGCAAAAACTGGACGCACTTCGTGTACAAACTGGACAAACTCTTTTGGAGTATCAGGGTTTCGGACGAGAACTCATCCGTTACACGGGCACTTCAATGTTTTTTAAACTTATTTGAACTCTGGAGTTCTTTTGTGTTCAGTATGCAGCATTCAAAGCGACGTCATCAATTTCCAACATGTTGTGACATCATTTGTTGTTTTTCGGTCATTTACCTAATTGTTTAGAGAGCTAAATGACTGTGAAATTGAAAATCACTACAAAATGAATTCTGGAAATGTTGAAACTTGGCATGGTATCATCATTTCATCCGCATAGCATATGCGAAAGAGTAGAGAGGGTCACGGCAAAAACTAGACGCACTTCGTGTACAAACTGGACAAACTCTTTCGGAGTATCGGGGTTTCGGACGAGAACTCATCTGTTACGCGGGCACTTCAATGTTTTTAAACTTATTTGAACTCCGGACTACTTTTGTGTGCAGTATGCAGCATTCAAAGCAACGTCATCAACTTCCTACTTGTTCTGACATCATATGTTGTTTTTCGGTCATTTACCTAATTGTTTAGAGAGCTAAATGACCGTGAAATTGAAAATCACTACAAAATGAATCATGAAAATGTTGAAACTTGGCATGTTATCATCATTTCACCCGCATAGCATGTGCGAAAGATTAGAGAGGGTCACGGCAAAAACTGGACGCACTTCGTGTACAAACTGGACAAACTCTTTCGGAGTATGAGGGTTTCGGACGAGAACTCATCTGTTACACGAGCACTTCAATGTTTTTTAAACTTATTTGAACTCCGGACTTCTTTTGTGTTCAGTATGCAGCATTCAAAGTGACGTCATCAATTTCCAACTTGTTGTGACATCATTTGTTATTTTTCGGTCATTTACCTAATTGTTTAGAGAGCTAAATGACCGTGAAATTGAAAATCACTACAAAATGAATTCTGAAAATGTTGAAACTTGGCATGGTATCATCATTTCACCCGCATAGCATGTGCGAAAGAGTAGAGAGGGTCACGGCAAAAACTGGACGCACTTCGTGTACAAACTGGACAAACTCTTTCGGAGTATCAGGGTTTCGGATGAGAACTCATCTGTTACACGGGCACTTCAATGTTTTTTAAACTTATTTGAACTCCGGACTTCTTTTGTGTGCAGTATGCAGCATTCAAAGCAACGTCATCAACTTCCTACTTGTTCTGACATCATATGTTGTTTTTCGGTCATTTACCTAATTGTTTAGAGAGCTAAATGACCGTGAAATTGAAAATCACTACAAAATGAATTATGAAAATGTTGAAACTTGGCATGGTATCATCATTTCACCCGCATAGCATGTGCGAAAGAGTAGAGAGGGTCACGGCAAAAACTGGACGCACTTCGTGTACAAACTGGACAAACTCTTTCGGAGTATCAGGGTTTCGGACGAGAACTCATCTGTTACACGGGCACTTGAATGTTTTTAAACTTATTTGAACTCCGGACTTCTGTTGTGTTCAGTATGCAGCATTCAAAGCGATGTCATCAATAAGGGTTTCGAACGAGAACTCATCTGTTACACGGGCACTTCAATGTTTTTAAACTTATTTGAACTCCGGACTACTTTTGTGTGCAGTATGCAGCATTCAAAGCAACGTCATCAACTTCCTACTTGTTCTAACATCATATGTTATTTTTCGGTCATTTACCTAATTGTTTAGAGAGCTAAATGACCGTGAAATTGAAAATCACTACAAAATGAATTATGAAAATGTTGAAACTTGGCATGGTATCATCATTTCACACGCATAGCATGTGCGAAAGATTAGAGAGGGTTACGGCAAAAACTGGACGCACTTCGTGTACAAACTGGACAAACTCTTTCGGAGTATCAGGGTTTCGGACGAGAACTCATCTGTTACACGAGCACTTCAATGTTTTTTAAACTTATTTGAACTCCGGACTTCTTTTGTGTTCAGTATGCAGCATTCAAAGCGACGTCATCAATTTCCAACTTGTTGTGACATCATTTGTTGTTTTTCGGTCATTTACCTAATTGTTTAGAGAGCTAAATGACCGTGAAATTGAAAATCACTACAAAATGAATTCTGAAAATGTTGAAACTTGGCATGGTATCATCATTTCACCCGCATAGCATGTGCGAAAGAGTAGAGAGGGTCACGGCAAAAACTGGACGCACTTCATGTACAAACTGGACAAACTCTTTCGGAGTATCAGGGTTTCGGATGAGAACTCATCTGTTACACGGGCACTTCAATGTTTTTTAAACTTATTTGAACTCCGGACTTCTTTTGTGTTCAGTATGCATTATCCAAAGCGACGTCATCAATTTCCAACATGTTCTGACATCATTTGTTGTTTTTCGATCATTTACCTAATTGTTTAGAGAGCTAAATGACTGTGAACTTGAAAATCACTACCAAATTAATTCTGAAAATGTTGAAACTTGGCATGGTATCATCATTTCACCCGCATAGCATGTGCGAAAGAGTAGAGAGGGTCACGGCAAAAACTGGACGCACTTCGTGTACAAACTGGACAAACTCTTTCAGAGTATCAGGGTTTCGGACGAGAACTCATCTGTTACAGGAGCACTTCAATGTTTTTTAAACTTATTTGAACTCCGGACTTCTTTTGTGTTTAGTATGCAGCATTCAAAGCGATGTCATCAATAAGGGTTTCGGACGAGAACTCATCTGTTACACGGGCACTTCAATGTTTTTTAAACTTATTTGAACTCCGGACTACTTTTGTGTGCAGTATGCAGCATTCAAAGCAACGTCATCAACTTCCTACTTGTTCTGACATCATATGTTGTTTTCGGTCATTTACCTAATTGTTTAGAGAGCTAAATGACCGTGAAATTGAAAATCACTACAAAATGAATTATGAAAATGTTGAAACTTGGCATGGTATCATCATTTCACCCGCATAGCATGTGCGAAAGATTAGAGAGGGTCACGGCAAAAACTGGACGCACTTCATGTACAAACTGGACAAACTCTTTCGGAGTATCAGGGTTTCGGACGAGAACTCATCTGTTACACGAGCACTTCAATGTTTTTTAAACTTATTTGAACTCCGGACTTCTTTTGTGTTCAGTATGCAGCATTCAAAGCGACGTCATCAATTTCCAACTTGTTGTGACATCATTTGTTGTTTTTCGGTCATTTACCTAATTGTTTAAAGAGCTAAATGACCGTGAAATTGAAAATCACTACAAAATGAATTCTGAAAATGTTGAAACTTGGCATGGTATCATCATTTCACCCGCATACCATGTGCGAAAGAGTAGAGAGGGTCACGGCAAAAACTGGACGCACTTCATGTACAAACTGGACAAACTCTTTCGGAGTATCAGGGTTTCGGATGAGAACTCATCTGTTACACGGGCACTTCAATGTTTTTTAAACTTATTTGAACTCCGGACTTCTTTTGTGTTCAGTATGCATTATTCAAAGCGACGTCATCAATTTCCAACATGTTCTGACATCATTTGTTGTTTTTCGATCATTTACCTAATTGTTTAGAGAGCTAAATGACTGTGAACTTGAAAATCAGTACCAAATTAATTCTGAAAATGTTGAAACTTGGCATGGTATCATCATTTCACCCACATAGCATGTGCGAAAGAGTAGAGAGGGTCACGGCAAAAACTGGACGCACTTCGTGTACAAAGTGGACAAACTCTTTCAGAGTATCAGGGTTTCGGACGAGAACTCATCTGTTACAGGAGCACTTCAATGTTTTTTAAACTTATTTAAACTCCGGACTTCTTTTGTGTTCAGTATGCAGCATTCAAAGCGATGTCATCAATAAGGGTTTCGGACGAGAACTCATCTGTTACACGGGCACTTCAATGTTTTTTAAACTTATTTGAACTCCGGACTACTTTTGTGTGCAGTATGCAGCATTCAAAGCAACGTCATCAACTTCCTACTTGTTCTGACATCATATGTTGTTTTTCGGTCATTTACCTAATTGTTTAGAGAGCTAAATGACCGTGAAATTAAAAATCACTACAAAATGAATTATGAAAATGTTGAAACTTGGCATGGTATCATCATTTCACCCGCATAGCATGTGCGAAAGATTAGAGAGGGTCACGGCAAAAACTGGACGCACTTCGTGTACAAACTGGACAAACTCTTTCGGAGTATCAGGGTTTCGGACGAGAACTCATCTGTTACACGAGCACTTCAATGTTTTTTAAACTTATTTGAACTCCGGACTTCTTTTGTGTTCAGTATGCAGCATTCAAAGCGACGTCATCAATTTCCAACTTGTTGTGACATCATTTGTTGTTTTTCGGTCATTTACCTAATTGTTTAGAGAGCTAAATGACCGTGAAATTGAAAATCACTACAAAATGAATTCTGAAAATGTTGAAACTTGGCATGGTATCATCATTTCACCCGCATAGCATGTGCGAAAGAGTAGAGAGGGTCACGGCAAAAACTGGACGCACTTCATGTACAAACTGGACAAACTCTTTCGGAGTATCAGGGTTTCGGATGAGAACTCATCTGTTACACGCGCACTTCAATGTTTTTTAAACTTATTTGAACTCCGGACTTCTTTTGTGTTCAGTATGCAGTATTCAAAGCGACGTCATCAATTTCCAACATGTTCTGACATCATTTGTTGTTTTTCGATCATTTACCTAATTGTTTAGAGAGCTAAATGACTGTGAACTTGAAAATCACTACCAAATTAATTCTGAAAATGTTGAAACTTGGCATGGTATCATCATTTCACCCGCATAGCATGTGCGAAAGAGTAGAGAGGGTAACGGCAAAAACTGGACGCACTTCGTGTACAAACTGGACAAACTCTTTCAGAGTATCAGGGTTTCGGACGAGAACTCATCTGTTACAGGAGCACTTCAATGTTTTTTAAACTTATTTGAACTCCGGACTTCTTTTGTGTTCAGTATGCAGCATTCAAAGCGATGTCATCAATAAGGGTTTCGGACGAGAACTCATCTGTTACACGGGCACTTCAATGTTTTTTAAACTTATTTGAACTCCGGACTTCTTTTGTGTTTAGTATGCAGCATTCAAAGTGACGTCATCAATTTCCAACATGTTCTGACATCTTTTGTTGTTTTTCGGTCATTTACCTAATTGTTTAGAGATCTAAATGACCGTGAAATCGAAAATCACTACAAAATGAATTCTGAAAATGTTGAAACTTGGCATGGTATCATCATTTCACCCGCATAGCATGTGCGAAAGAGTAGAGAGGGTCACGGCAAAAACTGGACGCACTTCATGTACAAACTGGATAAACTCCTTCAGAGTATCAGGGTTTCGGACGAGAACTCATCTGTTACACGGGCACTTCAATATTTTTAAACTTATTTGAACTCCGGACTTCTTTTGTGTTTAGTATGCAGCATTCAAAGCGACGTCATCAATTTCCAACATGTTCTGACATCTTTTGTTGTTTTCGGTCATTTACCTAATTGTTTAGAGAGCTAAATGACTGTGAAATTGAAAATCACTACAAAATGAATTCTGAAAATGTTGAAACTTGGCATGGTATCATCATTTCACCCGCATTGCATCTGCGAAAGAGTAAAGAGGGTCACAGCAAAAACTAGACGCACTTCATGTATAAACTGGACAAACTCTTTCGGAGTATCAGGGTTTCGGACGAGAACTCATCTGTTACACGGGCACTTCAATGTTTTTTAAACTTATTTGAACTCCGGACTTCTTTTGTGTTCAGTATGCAGTATTCAAAGCGACGTCATCAATTTGCAACATGTTCTGACATCATTTGTTGTTTTTCGATCATTTACCTAATTGTTTAGAGAGCTAAATGACCGTGAACTTGAAAATCACTACCAAATTTATTCTGAAAATGTTGAAACTTGGCATGGTATCATCATTTCACCCGCATAGCATGTGCGAAAGAGTAGAGAGGGTCACGACAAAAACTGGACGCACTTCGTGTACAAACTGGACAAACTCTTTCGGAGTATCAGGGTTTCGGAGGAGAACTCATCTGTTACAGGAGCACTTCAATGTTTTTTAAACTTATTTGAACTCCGGACTTCTTTTGTGTTCAGTATGCAGCATTCAAAGCGATTTCATCAATAAGGGTTTCGGACGAGAACTCATCTGTTACACGGGCACTTCAATGTTTTTTAAACTTATTTGAACTCCGGACTTCTTTTGTGTTTAGTATGCAGCATTCAAAGTGACGTCATATATTTCCAACATGTTCTGACATCTTTTGTTGTTTTTCGGTCATTTACCTAATTGTTTAGAGATCTAAATGACCGTGAAATTGAAAATCACTACAAAATGAATTCTGAAAATGTTGAAACTTGGCATGGTATCATCATTTCACCCGCATAGCATGTGCGAAAGAGTAGAGAGGGTCACGGCAAAAACTGGACGCACTTCATGTACAAACTGGATAAACTCCTTCAGAGTATCAGGGTTTCGGACGAGAACTCATCTGTTACACGGGCACTTCAATATTTTTAAACTTATTTGAACTCCGGACTTCTTTTGTGTTTAGTATGCAGCATTCAAAGCGACGTCATCAATTTCCAACATGTTCTGACATCTTTTGTTGTTTTCGGTCATTTACCTAATTGTTTAGAGAGATAAATGACTGTGAAATTGAAAATCACTACAAAATGAATTCTGAAAATGTTGAAACTTGGCATGGTATCATCATTTCACCCGCATTGCATCTGCGAAAGAGTAAAGAGGGTCACAGCAAAAACTAGACGCACTTCATGTATAAACTGGACAAACTCTTTCGGAGTATCAGGGTTTCGGACGAGAACTCATCTGTTACACGGGCACTTCAATGTTTTTTAAACTTATTTGAACTCCGGACTTCTTTTGTGTTCAGTATGCAGTATTCAAAGCGACGTCATCAATTTGCAACATGTTCTGACATCATTTGTTGTTTTTCGATCATTTACCTAATTGTTTAGAGAGCTAAATGACCGTGAACTTGAAAATCACTACCAAATTTATTCTGAAAATGTTGAAACTTGGCATGGTATCATCATTTCACCCGCATAGCATGTGCGAAAGAGTAGAGAGGGTCACGACAAAAACTGGACGCACTTCGTGTACAAACTGGACAAACTCTTTCGGAGTATCAGGGTTTCGGAGGAGAACTCATCTGTTACAGGAGCACTTCAATGTTTTTTAAACTTATTTGAACTCCGGACTTCTTTTGTGTTCAGTATGCAGCATTCAAAGCGATTTCATCAATAAGGGTTTCGGACGAGAACTCATCTGTTACACGGGCACTTCAATGTTTTTTAAACTTATTTGAACTCCGGACTTCTTTTATGTTTAGTATGCAGCATTCAAAGCGACGTCATCAATGTCCAACATGTTCTGACATCTTTTGTTGTTTTTCGGTCATTTACCTAATTGTTTAGAGAGCTAAATGACCGTGAAATTGAAAATCACTACAAAATGAATTCTGAAAATGTTGAAACTTGGCATGGTATCATCATTTCACCCGCATAGCATGTGCGACAGAGTAGAGAGGTTCACGGCAAAAACTGGACGCACTTCATGTACAAACTGGACAAACTCTTTCGGAGTATCAGGGTTTCGGACGAGAACTCATCTGTTACACGGCCACTTCAATATTTTTAAACTTATTTGAACTCCGGAGTTCTTTTGTTTTCAGTATGCAGCATTCAAAGAGACGTCATCAATTTCCAACATGTTGTGACATCATTTGTTGTTTTTCGGTCATTTACCTAATTTTTTAGAGAGCTAAATGACCGTGAAATTGAAAATCACTACAAAATGAATTCTGAAAATGTTGAAACTTGGCATGGTATCATCATTTCATCCGCATAGCATGTGCGAAAGATTAGAGATGGTCACGGCAAAAACTGGACGCACTTCGTGTACAAACTGGACAAACTCTTTCGGAGTATCATGGTTTCGGACGAGAACTCATCTGTTACACGGGCACTTCAATGTTTTTTCAACTTATTTGAACTCCGGACTTCTTTTGTGTTCAGTATGCAGCATTCAAAGCGACGTCATCAATTTCCAACATGTTCTGACATCATTTGTTGTTTTTCGGTCATTTACCTAATTGTTTAGAGAGCTAAATGACCGTGAAATTGAAAATCACTACAAAATGAATTCTGAAAATGTTGAAACTTGGCATGGTATCATCATTTCACCCGCATAGCATGTGCGAAAGAGTAGAGAGGGTCACGGCAAAAACTGGACGCACTTCGTGTACAAACTGGACAAACTCTTTCGGAGTATCGGGGTTTCGGACGAGAACTCATCTGTTACACGCGCACTTCAATGTTTTTAAACTTATTTGAACTCCGGACTTCTTTTGTGTGCAGTATGCAGCATTCAAAGCGACGTCATCAACTTCCTACTTGTTCTGACATCATTTGCTGTTTTTCGGTCATTTACCTAATTGTTTAGAGAGCTAAATGACCGTGAAAATGAAAATCACTACAAAATGAATTCTGAAAATGTTGAAACTTGGCATGGTATCATCAATTCACCCGCATAGCATGTGCGAAAGAGTAGAGAGGGCCACGGTAAAAACTGGACACACTTCGTGTACAAACTGGACAAACTCTTTCGGAGTATCGGGGTTTCGGACGAGAACTCATCTGTTACACGCGCACTTCAATGTTTTTAAACTTATTTGAACTCCAGACTTCTTTTGTGTGCAGCATGCAGCATTCAAAGCGACGTCATCAACTTCCTACTTGTTCTGACATCATTTGCTGTTTTTCGGTCATTTACCTAATTGTTTAGAGAGCTAAATGACCGTGAAATTGAAAATCACTACAAAATGAATTATGAAAATGTTGAAACTTGGCATGGTATCATCATTTCACCCGCATAGCATGTGCGAAAGAGTAGAGAGGGTCACGGCAAAAACTGGACACACTTCGTGTACAAACTGGACAAACTCTTTCGGAGTATCAGGGTTTCGGACAAGAACTCATCTGTTACACGGGCACTTCAATGTTTTTTAAACTTATTTGAACTCCGGACTTCTTTTGTGTTCAGTATGCAGCATTCAAAGCGACGTCATCAATTTCCAACATGTTCTGACATCATTTGTTGTTTTTCGGTCATTTACCTAATTTTTTAGAGAGCTAAATGACCGTGAAACTGAAAATCACTACAAAATGAATTCTGAAAATGTTGAAACTTGGCATGGTATCATCATTTCACCCACATAGCATGTGCGAAAGAGTAGAGAGGGTCACGGCAAAAACTGGACGCACTTCGTGTACAAACTGGACAAACTCTTTCGGAGTATCAGGGTTTCGGATGAGAACTCATCCGTTACACGGGAACTTCAATGTTTTTTAAACTTATTTGAACTCCGGAGTTCTTTTGTTTTCAGTATGCAGCATTCTAAGAGACGTCATCAATTTCCAACATGTTGTGACATCATTTGTTGTTTTTCGGTCATTTACCTAATTTTTTAGAGAGCTAAATGACCGTGAAATTGAAAATCACTACAAAATGAATTCTGAAAATGTTGAAACTTGGCATGGTATCATCATTTCATCCGCATAGCATGTGCGAAAGAGTAGAGATGGTCACGGCAAAAACTGGACGCACTTCGTGTACAAACTGGACAAACTCTTTCGGAGTATCATGGTTTCGGACGAGAACTCATCTGTTACACGGGCACTTCAATGTTTTTTCAACTTATTTGAACTCCGGACTTCTTTTGTGTTCAGTATGCAGCATTCAAAGCGACGTCATCAATTTCCAACATGTTCTGACATCATTTGTTGTTTTTCGGTCATTTACCTAATTGTTTAGAGAGCTAAATGACCGTGAAATTGAAAATCACTACAAAATGAATTCTGAAAATGTTGAAACTTGGCATGGTATCATCAATTCACCCGCATAGCATGTGCGAAATAGTAGAGAGGGTCACGGTAAAAACTGGACACACTTCGTGTACAAACTGGACAAACTCTTTCGGAGTATCGGGGTTTCGGACGAGAACTCATCTGTTACACGCGCACTTCAATGTTTTTAAACTTATTTGAACTCCGGACTTCTTTTGTGTGCAGTATGCAGCATTCAAAGCGACGTCATCAACTTCCTACTTGTTCTGACATCATTTGTTGTTTTTCGGTCATTTACCTAATTGTTTAGAGAGCTAAATGACCGTGAAAATGAAAATCACTACAAAATGAATTCTGAAAATGTTGAAACTTGGCATGGTATCATCAATTCACCCGCATAGCATGTGCGAAATAGTAGAGAGGGCCACGGTAAAAACTGGACACACTTCGTGTACAAACTGGACAAACTCTTTCGGAGTATCGGGGTTTCGGACGAGAACTCATCTGTTACACGCGCACTTCAATGTTTTTAAACTTATTTGAACTCCAGACTTCTTTTGTGTGCAGCATGCAGCATTCAAAGCGACGTCATCAACTTCCTACTTGTTCTGACATCATTTGCTGTTTTTCGGTCATTTACCTAATTGTTTAGAGAGCTAAATGACCGTGAAATTGAAAATCACTACAAAATGAATTATGAAAATGTTGAAACTTGGCATGGTATCATCATTTCACCCGCATAGCATGTGCGAAAGAGTAGAGAGGGTCACGGCAAAAACTGGACACACTTCGTGTACAAACTGGACAAACTCTTTCGGAGTATCAGGGTTTCGGACAAGAACTCATCTGTTACACGGGCACTTCAATGTTTTTTAAACTTATTTGAACTCCGGACTTCTTTTGTGTTCAGTATGCAGCATTCAAAGCGACGTCATCAATTTCCAACATGTTCTGACATCATTTGTTGTTTTTCGGTCATTTACCTAATTTTTTAGAGAGCTAAATGACCGTGAAATTGAAAATCACTACAAAATGAATTCTGAAACTGTTGAAACTTGGCATGGTATCATCATTTCACCCACATCGCATGTGCGAAAGAGTAGAGAGGGTCACGGCAAAAACTGGACGCACTTCGTGTACAAACTGGACAAACTCTTTCGGAGTATCAGGGTTTCGGATGAGAACTCATCCGTTACACGGGCACTTCAATGTTTTTTAAACTTATTTGAACTCCGGAGTTCTTTTGTTTTCAGTATGCAGCATTCAAAGAGACGTCATCAATTTCCAACATGTTGTGACATCATTTGTTGTTTTTCGGTCATTTACCTAATTTTTTAGAGAGCTAAATGACCGTGAAATTGAAAATCACTACAAAATGAATTCTGAAAATGTTGAAACTTGGCATGGTATCATCATTTCATCCGCATAGCATGTGCGAAAGAGTAGAGATGGTCACGGCAAAAACTGGACGCACTTCGTGTACAAACTGGACAAACTCTTTCGGAGTATCATGGTTTCGGACGAGAACTCATCTGTTACACGGGCACTTCAATGTTTTTTCAACTTATTTGAACTCCGGACTTCTTTTGTGTTCAGTATGCAGCATTCAAAGCGACGTCATCAATTTCCAACATGTTCTGACATCATTTGTTGTTTTTCGGTCATTTACCTAATTGTTTAGAGAGCTAAATGACCGTGAAATTGAAAATCACTACAAAATGAATTCTGAAAATGTTGAAACTTGGCATGGTATCATCAATTCACCCGCATAGCATGTGCGAAATAGTAGAGAGGGTCACGGTAAAAACTGGACACACTTCGTGTACAAACTGGACAAACTCTTTCGGAGTATCGGGGTTTCGGACGAGAACTCATCTGTTACACGCGCACTTCAATGTTTTTAAACTTATTTGAACTCCGGACTTCTTTTGTGTGCAGTATGCAGCATTCAAAGCGACGTCATCAACTTCCTACTTGTTCTGACATCATTTGTTGTTTTTCGATCATTTACCTAATTGTTTAGAGAGCTAAATGACCGTGAAATTGAAAATCACTACAAAATGAATTCTGAAAATGTTGAAACTTGGCATGGTATCATCATTTCACCCGCATAGCATGTGCGAATGATTAGAGAGGGTCACGGCAAAAACTGGACGCACTTCGTGTACAAACTGGACAAACTCTTTCGGAGTATCAGGGTTTCGGACGAGAACTCATCCGTTACACGGGCACTTCAATGTTTTTTAAACTTATTTGAACTCCGGAGTTCTTTTGTGTTCAGTATGCAGCATTCAAAGCGACGTCATCAATTTCCAACATGTTGTGACATCATTTGTTGTTTTTCGGTCATTTACCTAATTGTTTAGAGAGCTAAATGACTGTGAAATTGAAAATCTCTACAAAATGAATTCTGGAAATGTTGAAACTTGGCATGGTATCATCATTTCATCCGCATAGCATATGCGAAAGAGTAGAGAGGGTCACGGCAAAAACTAGACGCACTTCGTGTACAAACTGGACAAACTCTTTCGGAGTATCGGGGTTTCGGACGAGAACTCATCTGTTACGCGGGCACTTCAATGTTTTTAAACTTATTTGAACTCCGGACTACTTTTGTGTGCAGTATGCAGCATTCAAAGCAACGTCATCAACTTCCTACTTGTTCTGACATCATATGTTGTTTTTCGGTCATTTACCTAATTGTTTAGAGAGCTAAATGACCGTGAAATTGAAAATCACTACAAAATGAATTATGAAAATGTTGAAACTTGGCAAGGTATCATCATTTCACCCGCATAGCATGTGCGAAAGATTAGAGAGGGTCACGGCAAAAACTGGACGCACTTCGTGTACAAACTGGACAAACTCTTTCGGAGTATGAGGGTTTCGGACGAGAACTCATCTGTTACACGAGCACTTCAATGTTTTTTAAACTTATTTGAACTCCGGACTTCTTTTGTGTTCAGTATGCAGCATTCAAAGTGACGTCATCAATTTCCAACTTGTTGTGACATCATTTGTTATTTTTCGGTCATTTACCTAATTGTTTAGAGAGCTAAATGACCGTGAAATTGAAAATCACTACAAAATGAATTCTGAAAATGTTGAAACTTGGCATGGTATCATCATTTCACCCGCATAGCATGTGCGAAAGAGTAGAGAGGGTCACGGCAAAAACTGGACGCACTTCGTGTACAAACTGGACAAACTCTTTCGGAGTATCAGGGTTTCGGATGAGAACTCATCTGTTACACGGGCACTTCAATGTTTTTTAAACTTATTTGAACTCCGGACTTCTTTTGTGTTCAGTATGCAGTATTCAAAGCGACGTCATCAATTTCCAACATGTTCTGACATCATTTGTTGTTTTTCGATCATTTACCTAATTGTTTAGAGAGCTAAATGACTGTGAACTTGAAAATCACTACCAAATTAATTCTGAAAATGTTGAAACTTGGCATGGTATCATCATTTCACCCGCATAGCATGTGCGAAAGAGTAGAGAGGGTCACGGCAAAAACTGGACGCACTTCGTGTACAAACTGGACAAACTCTTTCGGAGAATCAGGGTTTCGGACGAGAACTCATCTGTTACACGGGCACTTCAATGATTTTAAACTTATTTGAACTCCGGACTTCTGTTGTGTTCAGTATGCAGCATTCAAAGCGATGTCATCAATAAGGGTTTCGGACGAGAACTCATCTGTTACACGGGCACTTCAATGTTTTTAAACTTATTTGAACTCCGGACTACTTTTGTGTGCAGTATGCAGCATTCAAAGCAACGTCATCAACTTCCTACTTGTTCTAACATCATATGTTATTTTTCGGTCATTTACCTAATTGTTTAGAGAGCTAAATGACCGTGAAATTGAAAATCACTACAAAATGAATTATGAAAATGTTGAAACTTGGCATGGTATCATCATTTCACACGCATAGCATGTGCGAAAGATTAGAGAGGGTTACGGCAAAAACTGGACGCACTTCGTGTACAAACTGGACAAACTCTTTCGGAGTATCAGGGTTTCGGACGAGAACTCATCTGTTACACGAGCACTTCAATGTTTTTTAAACTTATTTGAACTCCGGACTTCTTTTGTGTTCAGTATGCAGCATTCAAAGCGACGTCATCAATTTCCAACTTGTTGTGACATCATTTGTTGTTTTTCGGTCATTTACCTAATTGTTTAGAGAGCTAAATGACCGTGAAATTGAAAATCACTACAAAATGAATTCTGAAAATGTTGAAACTTGGCATGGTATCATCATTTCACCCGCATAGCATGTGCGAAAGAGTAGAGAGGGTCACGGCAAAAACTGGACGCACTTCATGTACAAACTGGACAAACTCTTTCGGAGTATCAGGGTTTCGGATGAGAACTCATCTGTTACACGGGCACTTCAATGTTTTTTAAACTTATTTGAACTCCGGACTTCTTTTGTGTTCAGTATGCATTATCCAAAGCGACGTCATCAATTTCCAACATGTTCTGACATCATTTGTTGTTTTTCGATCATTTACCTAATTGTTTAGAGAGCTAAATGACTGTGAACTTGAAAATCACTACCAAATTAATTCTGAAAATGTTGAAACTTGGCATGGTATCATCATTTCACCCGCATAGCATGTGCGAAAGAGTAGAGAGGGTCACGGCAAAAACTGGACGCACTTCGTGTACAAACTGGACAAACTCTTTCAGAGTATCAGGGTTTCGGACGAGAACTCATCTGTTACAGGAGCACTTCAATGTTTTTTAAACTTATTTGAACTCCGGACTTCTTTTGTGTTCAGTATGCAGCATTCAAAGCGATGTCATCAATAAGGGTTTCGGACGAGAACTCATCTGTTACACGGGCACTTCAATGTTTTTTAAACTTATTTGAACTCCGGACTACTTTTGTGTGCAGTATGCAGCATTCAAAGCAACGTCATCAACTTCCTACTTGTTCTAACATCATATGTTATTTTTCGGTCATTTACCTAATTGTTTAGAGAGCTAAATGACCGTGAAATTGAAAATCACTACAAAATGAATTATGAAAATGTTGAAACTTGGCATGGTATCATCATTTCACCCGCATAGCATGTGCGAAAGATTAGAGAGGGTCACGGCAAAAACTGGACGCACTTCGTGTACAAACTGGACAAACTCTTTCGGAGTATGAGGGTTTCGGACGAGAACTCATCTGTTACACGAGCACTTCAATGTTTTTTAAACTTATTTGAACTCCGGAGTTCTTTTGTGTTCAGTATGCAGCATTCAAAGCGACGTCATCAATTTCCAACATGTTGTGACATCATTTGTTGTTTTTCGGTCATTTACCTAATTGTTTAGAGAGCTAAATGACTGTGAAATTGAAAATCTCTACAAAATGAATTCTGGAAATGTTGAAACTTGGCATGGTATCATCATTTCATCCGCATAGCATATGCGAAAGAGTAGAGAGGGTCACGGCAAAAACTAGACGCACTTCGTGTACAAACTGGACAAACTCTTTCGGAGTATCGGGGTTTCGGACGAGAACTCATCTGTTACGCGGGCACTTCAATGTTTTTAAACTTATTTGAACTCCGGACTACTTTTGTGTGCAGTATGCAGCATTCAAAGCAACGTCATCAACTTCCTACTTGTTCTGACATCATATGTTGTTTTTCGGTCATTTACCTAATTGTTTAGAGAGCTAAATGACCGTGAAATTGAAAATCACTACAAAATGAATTATGAAAATGTTGAAACTTGGCAAGGTATCATCATTTCACCCGCATAGCATGTGCGAAAGATTAGAGAGGGTCACGGCAAAAACTGGACGCACTTCGTGTACAAACTGGACAAACTCTTTCGGAGTATGAGGGTTTCGGACGAGAACTCATCTGTTACACGAGCACTTCAATGTTTTTTAAACTTATTTGAACTCCGGACTTCTTTTGTGTTCAGTATGCAGCATTCAAAGTGACGTCATCAATTTCCAACTTGTTGTGACATCATTTGTTATTTTTCGGTCATTTACCTAATTGTTTAGAGAGCTAAATGACCGTGAAATTGAAAATCACTACAAAATGAATTCTGAAAATGTTGAAACTTGGCATGGTATCATCATTTCACCCGCATAGCATGTGCGAAAGAGTAGAGAGGGTCACGGCAAAAACTGGACGCACTTCGTGTACAAACTGGACAAACTCTTTCGGAGTATCAGGGTTTCGGATGAGAACTCATCTGTTACACGGGCACTTCAATGTTTTTTAAACTTATTTGAACTCCGGACTTCTTTTGTGTTCAGTATGCAGTATTCAAAGCGACGTCATCAATTTCCAACATGTTCTGACATCATTTGTTGTTTTTCGATCATTTACCTAATTGTTTAGAGAGCTAAATGACTGTGAACTTGAAAATCACTACCAAATTAATTCTGAAAATGTTGAAACTTGGCATGGTATCATCATTTCACCCGCATAGCATGTGCGAAAGAGTAGAGAGGGTCACGGCAAAAACTGGACGCACTTCGTGTACAAACTGGACAAACTCTTTCGGAGTATCAGGGTTTCGGACGAGAACTCATCTGTTACACGGGCACTTCAATGTTTTTAAACTTATTTGAACTCCGGACTTCTGTTGTGTTCAGTATGCAGCATTCAAAGCGATGTCATCAATAAGGGTTTCGGACGAGAACTCATCTGTTACACGGGCACTTCAATGTTTTTAAACTTATTTGAACTCCGGACTACTTTTGTGTGCAGTATGCAGCATTCAAAGCAACGTCATCAACTTCCTACTTGTTCTAACATCATATGTTATTTTTCGGTCATTTACCTAATTGTTTAGAGAGCTAAATGACCGTGAAATTGAAAATCACTACAAAATGAATTATGAAAATGTTGAAACTTGGCATGGTATCATCATTTCACACGCATAGCATGTGCGAAAGATTAGAGAGGGTTACGGCAAAAACTGGACGCACTTCGTGTACAAACTAGACAAACTCTTTCGGAGTATCAGGGTTTCGGACGAGAACTCATCTGTTACACGAGCACTTCAATGTTTTTTAAACTTATTTGAACTCCGGACTTCTTTTGTGTTCAGTATGCAGCATTCAAAGCGACGTCATCAATTTCCAACTTGTTGTGACATCATTTGTTGTTTTTCGGTCATTTACCTAATTGTTTAGAGAGCTAAATGACCGTGAAATTGAAAATCACTACAAAATGAATTCTGAAAATGTTGAAACTTGGCATGGTATCATCATTTCACCCGCATAGCATGTGCGAAAGAGTAGAGAGGGTCACGGCAAAAACTGGACGCACTTCATGTACAAACTGGACAAACTCTTTCGGAGTATCAGGGTTTCGGATGAGAACTCATCTGTTACACGGGCACTTCAATGTTTTTTAAACTTATTTGAACTCCGGACTTCTTTTGTGTTCAGTATGCATTATCCAAAGCGACGTCATCAATTTCCAACATGTTCTGACATCATTTGTTGTTTTTCGATCATTTACCTAATTGTTTAGAGAGCTAAATGACTGTGAACTTGAAAATCACTACCAAATTAATTCTGAAAATGTTGAAACTTGGCATGGTATCATCATTTCACCCGCATAGCATGTGCGAAAGAGTAGAGAGGGTCACGGCAAAAACTGGACGCACTTCGTGTACAAACTGGACAAACTCTTTCAGAGTATCAGGGTTTCGGACGAGAACTCATCTGTTACAGGAGCACTTCAATGTTTTTTAAACTTATTTGAACTCCGGACTTCTTTTGTGTTCAGTATGCAGCATTCAAAGCGATGTCATCAATAAGGGTTTCGGACGAGAACTCATCTGTTACACGGGCACTTCAATGTTTTTTAAACTTATTTGAACTCCGGACTACTTTTGTGTGCAGTATGCAGCATTCAAAGCAACGTCATCAACTTCCTACTTGTTCTGACATCATATGTTGTTTTTCGGTCATTTACCTAATTGTTTAGAGAGCTAAATGACCGTGAAATTGAAAATCACTACAAAATGAATTATGAAAATGTTGAAACTTGGCATGGTATCATCATTTCACCCGCATAGCATGTGCGAAAGAGTAGAGAGGGTCACGGCAAAAACTGGACGCACTTCGTGTACAAACTGGACAAACTCTTTCGGAGTATCAGGGTTTCGGACGAGAACTCATCTGTTACACGGGCACTTCAATGTTTTTAAACTTATTTGAACTCCGGACTTCTGTTGTGTTCAGTATGCAGCATTCAAAGCGATGTCATCAATAAGGGTTTCGGACGAGAACTCATCTGTTACACGGGCACTTCAATGTTTTTAAACTTATTTGAACTCCGGACTAGTTTTGTGTGCAGTATGCAGCATTCAAAGCAACGTCATCAACTTCCTACTTGTTCTAACATCATATGTTATTTTTCGGTCATTTACCTAATTGTTTAGAGAGCTAAATGACCGTGAAATTGAAAATCACTACAAAATGAATTATGAAAATGTTGAAACTTGGCATGGTATCATCATTTCACACGCATAGCATGTGCGAAAGATTAGAGAGGGTTACGGCAAAAACTGGACGCACTTCGTGTACAAACTGGACAAACTCTTTCGGAGTATCAGGGTTTCGGACGAGAACTCATCTGTTACACGAGCACTTCAATGTTTTTTAAACTTATTTGAACTCCGGACTTCTTTTGTGTTCAGTATGCAGCATTCAAAGCGACGTCATCAATTTCCAACTTGTTGTGACATCATTTGTTGTTTTTCGGTCATTTACCTAATTGTTTAGAGAGCTAAATGACCGTGAAATTGAAAATCACTACAAAATGAATTCTGAAAATGTTGAAACTTGGCATGGTATCATCATTTCACCCGCATAGCATGTGCGAAAGAGTAGAGAGGGTCACGGCAAAAACTGGACGCACTTCATGTACAAACTGGACAAACTCTTTCGGAGTATCAGGGTTTCGGATGAGAACTCATCTGTTACACGGGCACTTCAATGTTTTTTAAACTTATTTGAACTCCGGACTTCCTTTGTGTTCAGTATGCATTATCCAAAGCGACGTCATCAATTTCCAACATGTTCTGACATCATTTGTTGTTTTTCGATCATTTACCTAATTGTTTAGAGAGCTAAATGACTGTGAACTTGAAAATCACTACCAAATTAATTCTGAAAATGTTGAAACTTGGCATGGTATCATCATTTCACCCGCATAGCATGTGCGAAAGAGTAGAGAGGGTCACGGCAAAAACTGGACGCACTTCGTGTACAAACTGGACAAACTCTTTCAGAGTATCAGGGTTTCGGACGAGAACTCATCTGTTACAGGAGCACTTCAATGTTTTTTAAACTTATTTGAACTCCGGACTTCTTTTGTGTTCAGTATGCAGCATTCAAAGCGATGTCATCAATAAGGGTTTCGGACGAGAACTCATCTGTTACACGGGCACTGCAATGTTTTTTAAACTTATTTGAACTCCGGACTACTTTTGTGTGCAGTATGCAGCATTCAAAGCAACGTCATCAACTTCCTACTTGTTCTGACATCATATGTTGTTTTCGGTCATTTACCTAATTGTTTAGAGAGCTAAATGACCGTGAAATTGAAAATCACTACAAAATGAATTATGAAAATGTTGAAACTTGGCATGGTATCATCATTTCACCCGCATAGCATGTGCGAAAGATTAGAGAGGGTCACGGCAAAAACTGGACGCACTTCATGTACAAACTGGACAAACTCTTTCGGAGTATCAGGGTTTCGGACGAGAACTCATCTGTTACACGAGCACTTCAATGTTTTTTAAACTTATTTGAACTCCGGACTTCTTTTGTGTTCAGTATGCAGCATTCAAAGCGACGTCATCAACTTCCTACTTGTTCTGACATCATTTGTTGTTTTTCGGTCATTTACCTAATTGTTTAGAGAGCTAAATGACCGTGAAATTGAAAATCACTACAAAATGCATTATGAAAATGTTGAAACTTGGCATGGTATCATCATTTCACACGCATAGCATGTGCGAAAGATTAGAGAGGGTTACGGCAAAAACTGGACGCACTTCGTGTACAAACTGGACAAACTCTTTCGGAGTATCAGGGTTTCGGACGAGAACTCATCTGTTACACGAGCACTTCAATGTTTTTTAAACTTATTTGAACTCCGGACTTCTTTTGTGTTCAGTATGCAGCATTCAAAGCGACGTCATCAATTTCCAACTTGTTGTGACATCATTTGTTGTTTTTCGGTCATTTACCTAATTGTTTAAAGAGCTAAATGACCGTGAAATTGAAAATCACTACAAAATGAATTCTGAAAATGTTGAAACTTGGCATGGTATCATCATTTCACCCGCATACCATGTGCGAAAGAGTAGAGAGGGTCACGGCAAAAACTGGACGCACTTCATGTACAAACTGGACAAACTCTTTCGGAGTATCAGGGTTTCGGATGAGAACTCATCTGTTACACGGGCACTTCAATGTTTTTTACACTTATTTGAACTCCGGACTTCTTTTGTGTTCAGTATGCATTATTCAAAGCGACGTCATCAATTTCCAACATGTTCTGACATCATTTGTTGTTTTTCGATCATTTACCTAATTGTTTAGAGAGCTAAATGACTGTGAACTTGAAAATCACTACCAAATTAATTCTGAAAATGTTGAAACTTGGCATGGTATCATCATTTCACCCACATAGCATGTGCGAAAGAGTAGAGAGGGTCACGGCAAAAACTGGACGCACTTCGTGTACAAACTGGACAAACTCTTTCAGAGTATCAGGGTTTCGGACGAGAACTCATCTGTTACAGGAGCACTTCAATGTTTTTTAAACTTATTTAAACTCCGGACTTCTTTTGTGTTCAGTATGCAGCATTCAAAGCGATGTCATCAATAAGGGTTTCGGACGAGAACTCATCTGTTACACGGGCACTTCAATGTTTTTTAAACTTATTTGAACTCCGGACTACTTTTGTGTGCAGTATGCAGCATTCAAAGCAACGTCATCAACTTCCTACTTGTTCTGACATCATATGTTGTTTTTCGGTCATTTACCTAATTGTTTAGAGAGCTAAATGACCGTGAAATTAAAAATCACTACAAAATGAATTATGAAAATGTTGAAACTTGGCATGGTATCATCATTTCACCCGCATAGCATGTGCGAAAGATTAGAGAGGGTCACGACAAAAACTGGACGCACTTCGTGTACAAACTGGACAAACTCTTTCGGAGTATCAGGGTTTCGGACGAGAACTCATCTGTTACACGAGCACTTCAATGTTTTTTAAACTTATTTGAACTCCGGACTTCTTTTGTGTTCAGTATGCAGCATTCAAAGCGACGTCATCAATTTCCAACTTGTTGTGACATCATTTGTTGTTTTTCGGTCATTTACCTAATTGTTTAGAGAGCTAAATGACCGTGAAATTGAAAATCACTACAAAATGAATTCTGAAAATGTTGAAACTTGGCATGGTATCATCATTTCACCCGCATAGCATGTGCGAAAGAGTAGAGAGGGTCACGGCAAAAACTGGACGCACTTCATGTACAAACTGGACAAACTCTTTCGGAGTATCAGGGTTTCGGATGAGAACTCATCTGTTACACGCGCACTTCAATGTTTTTTAAACTTATTTGAACTCCGGACTTCTTTTGTGTTCAGTATGCAGTATTCAAAGCGACGTCATCAATTTCCAACATGTTCTGACATCATTTGTTGTTTTTCGATCATTTACCTAATTGTTTAGAGAGCTAAATGACTGTGAACTTGAAAATCACTACCAAATTAATTCTGAAAATGTTGAAACTTGGCATGGTATCATCATTTCACCCGCATAGCATGTGCGAAAGAGTAGAGAGGGTAACGGCAAAAACTGGACGCACTTCGTGTACAAACTGGACAAACTCTTTCAGAGTATCAGGGTTTCGGACGAGAACTCATCTGTTACAGGAGCACTTCAATGTTTTTTAAACTTATTTGAACTCCGGACTTCTTTTGTGTTCAGTATGCAGCATTCAAAGCGATGTCATCAATAAGGGTTTCGGACGAGAACTCATCTGTTACACGGGCACTTCAATGTTTTTTAAACTTATTTGAACTCCGGACTTCTTTTGTGTTTAGTATGCAGCATTCAAAGTGACGTCATCAATTTCCAACATGTTCTGACATCTTTTGTTGTTTTTCGGTCATTTACCTAATTGTTTAGAGATCTAAATGACCATGAAATTGAAAATCACTACAAAATGAATTCTGAAAATGTTGAAACTTGGCATGGTATCATCATTTCACCCGCATAGCATGTGCGAAAGAGTAGAGAGGGTCACGGCAAAAACTGGACGCACTTCATGTACAAACTGGATAAACTCCTTCAGAGTATCAGGGTTTCGGACGAGAACTCATCTGTTACACGGGCACTTCAATATTTTTAAACTTATTTGAACTCCGGACTTCTTTTGTGTTTAGTATGCAGCATTCAAAGCGACGTCATCAATTTCCAACATGTTCTGACATCTTTTGTTGTTTTTCGTTCATTTACCTAATTGTTTAGAGAGCTAAATGACTGTGAAATTGAAAATCACTACAAAATGAATTCTGAAAATGTTGAAACTTGGCATGGTATCATCATTTCACCCGCATTGCATCTGCGAAAGAGTAGAGAGGGTCACAGCAAAAACTAGACGCACTTCATGTATAAATTGGACAAACTCTTTCGGAGTATCAGGGTTTCGGACGAGAACTCATCTGTTACACGGGCACTTCAATGTTTTTTAAACTTATTTGAACTCCGGACTTCTTTTGTGTTCAGTATGCAGTATTCAAAGCGACGTCATCAATTTGCAACATGTTCTGACATCATTTGTTGTTTTTCGATCATTTACCTAATTGTTTAGAGAGCTAAATGACCGTGAACTTGAAAATCACTACCAAATTAATTCTGAAAATGTTGAAACTTGGCATGGTATCATCATTTCACCCGCATAGCATGTGCGAAAGAGTAGAGAGGGTCACGACAAAAACTGGACGCACTTTGTGTACAAACTGGACAAACTCTTTCGGAGTATCAGGGTTTCGGAGGAGAACTCATCTGTTACAGGAGCACTTCAATGTTTTTTAAACTTATTTGAACTCCGGACTTCTTTTGTGTTCAGTATGCAGCATTCAAAGCGATTTCATCAATAAGGGTTTCGGACGAGAACTCATCTGTTACACGGGCACTTCAATGTTTTTTAAACTTATTTGAACTCCGGACTTCTTTTATGTTTAGTATGCAGCATTCAAAGCGACGTCATCAATGTCCAACATGTTCTGACATCTTTTGTTGTTTTTCGGTCATTTACCTAATTGTTTAGAGAGCTAAATGACCGTGAAATTGAAAATCACTACAAAATGAATTCTGAAAATGTTGAAACTTGGCATGGTATCATCATTTCACCCGCATAGCATGTGCGACAGAGTAGAGAGGTTCACGGCAAAAACTGGACGCACTTCATGTACAAACTTGACAAACTCTTTCACAGTATCAGGGTTTCGGACGAGAACTCATCTGTTACACGGCCACTTCAATATTTTTAAACTTATTTGAACTCCGGACTTCTTTTGTGTTTAGTATGCAGCATTCAAAGCGACATCATCAATTTCCAACATGTTCTGACATCTTTTGTTGGTTTTCGGTCATTTACCTAATTGTTTAGAGAGCTAAATGACTGTGAAATTGAAAATCACTACAAAATGAATTCTGAAAATGTTGAAACTTGGCATGGTATCATCATTTCACCCGCATAGCATGTGCGAAAGAGTAGAGAGGGTCACAGCAAAAACTGGACGCACTTCGTGTACAAACTGGACAAACTCTTTCGGAGTATCAGGGTTTCGGACGAGAACTCATCTGTTACACGGGCACTTCAATGTTTTTTAAACTTATTTGAACTCCGGACTTCTTTTGTGTTCAGTATGCAGTATTCAAAGCGACGTCATCAATTTCCAACATGTTCTGACAACATTTCTTGTTTTTCGATCATTTACCTAATTGTTTAGAGAGCTAAATGACCGTGAAATTGAAAATCACAACAAAATGAATTCTGAAAATGTTGAAACTTGGCATGGTATCATCATTTCACCCGCATAGCATGTGCGAAAGAGTAGAGAGGGTCACGGCAAAAACTGGACGCACTTCGTGTACAAACTGGACAAACTCTTTCGGAGTATCAGGGTGTCGGACGAGAACTCATCTGTTACATGAGCACTTCAATGTTTTTTAAACTTATTTGAACTCCGGACTTCTTTTGTGTTTAGTATGCAGCATTCAAAGCGATGTCATCAATTTCCAACATGTTCTGACATCATTTGTTGTTTTTCGGTCATTTACCTAGTTGTTTAGAGAGCTAAATGACCGTGAAATTGAAAATCACTATAGAATGAATTCTAGAAATGTTGAAACTTGGCATGGTATCATCATTTCACCCGCATAACATGTGCGAAAGAGTAGAGAGGGTCACGGCAAAAACTGGACGGACTTCGTGTACAAACTAGACAAACTATTTCGGAGTATCAGGGTTTCAGACAAGAACTCATCTGTTACACGGGCACTTCAATGTTTTTTAAACTTATTTGAACTCCGGACTTCTTTTATGTTTAGTATGCAGCATTCAAAGCGACGTCATCAATGTCCAACATGTTCTGACATCTTTTGTTGTTTTTCGGTCATTTACCTAATTGTTTAGAGAGCTAAATGACCGTGAAATTGAAAATCACTACAAAATGAATTCTGAAAATGTTGAAACTTGGCATGGTATCATCATTTCACCCGCATAGCATGTGCGACAGAGTAGAGAGGTTCACGGCAAAAACTGGACGCACTTCATGTACAAACTGGACAAACTCTTTCAGAGTATCAGGGTTTCGGACGAGAACTCATCTGTTACACGGCCACTTCAATATTTTTAAACTTATTTGAACTCCGGACTTCTTTTGTGTTTAGTATGCAGCATTCAAAGCGACATCATCAATTTCCAACATGTTCTGACATCTTTTGTTGGTTTTCGGTCATTTACCTAATTGTTTAGAGAGCTAAATGACTGTGAAATTGAAAATCACTACAAAATGAATTCTGAAAATGTTGAAACTTGGCATGGTATCATCATTTCACCCGCATAGCATGTGCGAAAGAGTAGAGAGGGTCACAGCAAAAACTGGACGCACTTCGTGTACAAACTGGACAAACTCTTTCGGAGTATCAGGGTTTCGGACGAGAACTCATCTGTTACACGGGCATTTCAATGTTTTTTAAACTTATTTGAACTCCGGACTTCTTTTGTGTTCAGTATGCAGTATTCAAAGCGACGTCATCAATTTCCAACATGTTCTGACAACATTTCTTGTTTTTCGATCATTTACCTAATTGTTTAGAGAGCTAAATGACCGTGAAATTGAAAATCACAACAAAATGAATTCTGAAAATGTTGAAACTTGGCATGGTATCATCATTTCACCCGCATAGCATGTGCGAAAGAGTAGAGAGGGTCACGGCAAAAACTGGACGCACTTCGTGTACAAACTGGACAAACTCTTTCGGAGTATCAGGGTGTCGGACGAGAACTCATCTGTTACATGAGCACTTCAATGTTTTTTAAACTTATTTGAACTCCGGACTTCTTTTGTGTTTAGTATGCAGCATTCAAAGCGATGTCATCAATTTCCAACATGTTCTGACATCATTTGTTGTTTTTCGGTCATTTACCTAGTTGTTTAGAGAGCTAAATGACCGTGAAATTGAAAATCACTACAGAATGAATTCTAGAAATGTTGAAACTTGGCATGGTATCATCATTTCACCCGCATAACATGTGCGAAAGAGTAGAGAGGGTCACGGCAAAAACTGGACGGACTTCGTGTACAAACTAGACAAACTCTTTCGGAGTATCAGGGCTTTGGACGAGAACTCATCTGTTACACGGGAACTTAATTGTTTTTTAAACTTATTTGAACTCCAGACATCTTTTGTGTTCAGTATGCAGCATTCAAAGCGACGTCATCAATTTCCAAGATGTTCTGACATCATTTGTTGTTTTTCGGTCATTTACCTAATTGTTTAGAGAGCTAAATGAACGTGAAATTGAATATAACTACAAAATGAATTCTGAAAATGTTGAAACTTGGCATGGTATCATCATTCCACCCGCATAGCATGTGCAAAAGAGTAGAGAGGGTCACGGCAAAAACTGGACGCACTTCGTGTACAAACTGGACAAACTCTTTCGGAGTATCAGGGTTTCGGACGAGAACTCATCTGTTACACGGGCACTTCAATGTTTTTTAAACTTATTTGAACTCTAGACTTCTTTTGTGTTCAGTATGCAGCACTCAAAGCGACGTCATCAATTTCCAACATGTTCTGACATCATTTGTTGTTTTTCGGTCATTACCTAATTGTTTAGAGAGCTAAATGACTGTGAAATTGAAAATCACTACAAAATGAATTCTGGAAATGTTGAAACTTGGCATGGTATCATCATTTCACCCGCATAGCATGTGCGAAAGAGTAGAGAGGGTCACAGCAAAAACTGGACGCACTTCGTGTACAAACTTGACAAACTCTTTCGGAGTATCAGGGTTTCGGACGAGAACTCATCTGTTACACGGGCACTTCAATGTTTTTTAAACTTATTTGAACTCTGGACTTCTTTTCTGTTCAGTATGTAGCATTCAAAGTGACATCATCAATTTCCAACATGTTCTGACATCATCTATTCTTTTTCGGTAATTTACCTAATTGTTTAGAGAGCTAAATGACCGTGAAATTGAAAATCACTACAAAATGAATTCTGAAAATGTTGAAACTTGGCATGGTATCATCATTTCACCCGCATAGCATGTGCGAAAGAGTAGAGAGGGTCACGGCAAAAACTGGACGCACTTCGTGTACAAACTGGACAAACTCTTTCGGAGTATCAGGGTTTCAGACGAGAACTCATCTTTACACGGGCACTTCAATGTTTTTTGAACTTATTTGAACTCCGGACTTCTTTTGTGTTCAGTATGCAGCACTCAAAGCAACGTCATCAATTTCCAACATGTTCTGACATCATTTGTTGTTTTTCGGTCATTTACCTAATTGTTTAGAGAGCTAAATGGCCGTGAAATTGAAAATCACTACAAAATGAATTCTCAAAATGTTGAAACTTGGCATGGTATCATCATTTCACCCGCATATCATGTGCGAAAGAGTAGAGAGGGTCACGGCAAAAACTGGACGCACTTCGTGTACAAACTGGACAAACTCTTTCGGAGTATCAGGGTTTCAGACAAGAACTCATCTGTTACACGGGCACTTAAATGTTTTTTAAACTTATTTGAACTCCTGACTTCTTTTGTGTTCAGTATGCAGCATTCAAAGCGACGTCATCAATTTCCAACATGTTCTGACATCATTTGTTGTTTTTCGGACATTTACCTAATTTTTTATAGAGCTAAATGACCGTGAAATTGAAAATCTCTACAAAATGAATTCTGAAAATGTTGAAACTTGGCATGGTATCATCATTTCACCCGCATAGCATGTGCGAAAGAGGGTCACAGCAAAAACTGGACGCACTTCGTGTACAAACTGGACAAACTCTTTCGGAGTATCAGGGTTTCGGACGAGAACTCATCTGTTACACGGGCACTTCAATGTTTTTTAAAGTTATTTGAAGTCCGGACTTCTTTTGTGTTCAGTATGCAGTATTCGAAGCGACGTCATCAATTTCCAACATGTTCTGACATCATTTGTTGTTTTTCGATCATTTACCTAATTGTTTAGAGAGCTAAATGACCGTGAAATTGAAAATCACTACAAAATGAATTCTGAAAATGTTGAAACTTGGCATGGTATCATCATTTCACCCGCATAGCATGTGCGAATGATTAGAGAGGGTCACGGCAAAAACTGGACGCACTTCGTGTACAAACTGGACAAACTCTTTCAGAGTATCAGGGTTTCGGACGAGAACTCATCTCTTACACGGGCACTTCAATATTTTTAAACTTATTTGAACTCCGGACTTCTTTTGTGTTTAGTATGCAGCATTCAAAGCGACGTCATCAATTTCCAACATGTTCTGACATCATTTGTTGTTTTTCGGTCATTTACCTAATTGTTTAGAGAGCTAAATGACTGTGAAATTGAAAATCACTACAAAATGAATTCTGAAAATGTTGAAACTTGGCATGGTATCATCATTTCACCCGCATAGCATGTGCGAAAGAGTAGAGAGGGTCACAGCAAAAACTGGACGCACTTCGTGTACAAAGTGGACAAACTCTTTCGGAGTATCAGGGTTTCGGACGAGAACTCATCTGTTACATGGGCACTTCAATGTTTTTTAAACTTATTTGAACTCCGGACTTCTTTTGTGTTCAGTATGCAGTATTCAAAGCGATGTCATCAATTTCCAACATGTTCTGACATCATTTGTTGTTTTTCGATCATTTACCTAATTGTTTACAGAGCTAAATGACCGTGAAATTGAAAATCACTACAAAATTAATTCTGAAAATGTTGAAACTTGGCATGGTATCATCATTTCACCCGCATAGCATGTGCGAAAGAGTAGAGAGGGTCACGGAAAAAACTGGACGCACTTCGTGTACAAACTGGACAAACTCTTTCGGAGTATCAGGGTTTCGGACGAGAACTCATCTGTTACATGAGCACTTCAATGTTTTTTAAACTTATTTCAACTCCGGACTTCTTTTGTGTTCAGTATGCAGCATTCAAAGCGACGTCATCAATTTCCAACATGTTGTGACATCATTTGTTGCTTTTCGGTCATTTACCTAATTGTTTAGAGAGCTAAATGACCGTGAAATTGAAAATCACTACAAAATGAATTCTGAAAATGTTGAAACTTGGCATGGTATCATCATTTCACCCGCATAGCATGTGCGAAAGAGTAGAGAGGGTCATGGCGAAAACTGGACACTCTTCGTGTACAAACTGGACAAATTCTTTCGGAGTATAAGGGTTTCGGACGAGAACTCATCTGTTACACGGGCACTTCAATGTTTTTTAAACTTATTTGAACTACGACCTTCTTTTCTGTTCAGTATGCAGCATTCAAAGCGACGTCATCAATTTCCAACATGTTCTGACATCATTTGTTGTTTTTCGGTCATTTACCTAATTGTTTAGAGAGCTAAATGACCGTGAAATTGAAAATCACTACAAAATGAATTCTGGAAATGTTGAAACTTGGCATGGTATCATCATTTCACCCACATAACATGTGCGAAAGAGTAGAGAGGGTCACGGCAAAAACTGGACGGACTTCGTGTACAAACTGGACAAACTCTTTCGGAGTATCAGGGTTTCGGACGAGAACTCATCTATTACACGGGCACTTAATTGTTTTTTAAACTTATTTGAACTCGGGACATCTTTTGTGTTCAGTATGCAGCATTCAAAGCGACGTCATCAATTTCCAAGATGTTCTGACATCATTTCTTGTTTTTCGGTCATTTACCTAATTGTTTAGAGAGCTAAATGACCGTGAAATTGAAAATAACTACAAAATGAATTCTGAAAATGTTGAAACTTGGCATGGTATCATCATTTCACCCGCATAGCATGTGCGAAAGAGTAGAGAGGGTCACGGCAAAAACTGGACGCACTTCGTGTACAAACTGGACAAACTCTTTCGGAGTATCAGGGTTTCGGACGAGAACTCATCTGCTACACGGGCACTTCAATGTTTTTTAAACTTATTTGAACTCCGGACTTCTTTTGTGTTCAGTATGCAGCACTCAAAGCGACGTCATCAATTTCCAACATGTTCTGACATCATTTGTTGTTTTTCGGTCATTTACCTAATTGTTTAGAGAGTTAAATGACTGTGAAATTGAAAATCACTACAAAATGAATTCTGGAAATGTTGAAACTTGGCATGGTATCATCATTTCACCCGCATAGCATGTGCGAAAGAGTAGAGAGGGTTACGGCAAAAACTGGACGCACTTCGTGTACAAACTGGACAAACACTTTCGGAGTATCAGGGTTTCGGACGAGAACTCATCTGCTACACGGGCACTTCAATGTTTTTTAAACTTATTTGAACTCTGGACTTCTTTTCTGTTCAGTATGTAGCATTCAAAGTGACATCATCAATTTCCAACATGTTCTGACATCATTTGTTCTTTTTCGGTAATTTACCTAATTGTTTAGAGAGCTAAATGACCGTGAAATTGAAAATCACTACAAAATGAATTCTGAAAATGTTGAAACTTGGCATGGTATCATCATTTCACCCGCATAGCATGTGCGAAAGAGTAGAGAGGGTCACGGCAAAAGTGGACGCACTTCGTGTACAAACTGGACAAACTCTTTCGGAGTATCAGGGTTTCGGACGAGAACTCATCTGTTACACGGGCACTTCAATGTTTTTTAAACTTATTTGAACTCCGGACTTCTTTTGCGTTCAGTATGCAGCGTTCAAAGCGACGTCATCAATTTCCAACATGTTCTGACATCATTTGTTGTTTTTCGATCATTTACCTAATTGTTTAGAGAGCTAAATGACGGAAATTGAAAATCACTACAAAATGAATTCTGAAAATGTTGAAACTTGGCATGGTATCATCATTTCACTCGCATAGCATGTGCGAAAGATTAGAAAGGGTCACGGCAAAAACTGGACGCACTTCATGTACAAACTGGACAAACTCTTTCGGAGTATCAGGGTTTCGGACGAGAACTCATCTGTTACACGGGCACTTCAATGTTTTTTAAACTTATTTGAACTCCAGACTACTTTTCTGTTCAGTATGCAGCATTCAAAGCGATGTCATCAATTTCCAACATGTTCTGACATCATTTGTTGTTTTTCGGTCATTTACCTAATTGTTTAGAGAGGTAAATGACCGTGAAATTGAAAATCACTGCAAAATGAATTCTGAAAATGTTGAAACTAGGCATGGTATCATCATTTCACCCGCATAGCATGTGCGAAAGAGTAGAGAGGGTCACGGCAAAAACTGGACGCACTTCATGTACAAACTGGACAAACTCTTTAGAGTATCAGGGTTTCGGACGAGAACTCATCCGTTACACGGGAACTTCAATGTTTTTTAAACTTATTTGAACTCCGGACTTCTTTTGTGTTCAGTATGCGGCGTTCAAAGCGATGTCTTCAATTCCCAACATGTTCTGACATCATTTGTTGTTTTCGGTCATTTACCTAATTGGTTAGAGAGCTAAATGACTGAAATTGAAAATCGGTACAAAATGAATTCTAAAAATGTTGAAACTTGGCATGGTATCATCATTTCATCCGCATAGCATGTGCGAAAGAGTAGAGAGGGTCACGGCAAAAACTAGACGCACTTTGTGTACAAACTGGACAAACTCTTTCGGAGTATCAGGGTTTCGGACGATAACTCATCTGTTACACGGGCACTTCAATGTTTTTTAAACTTATTTGTACTTCGGACTTCTTTTGTGTTCAGTATGCAGCATTCAAAGCGATGTCATCAATTTCCAACATGTTCTGACATCATTTGTTGTTTTTCGGTCATTTACCTAATTGTTTAGAGAGCTAAATGACCGTGAAATTGAAAATCACTACAAAATGAATTCTGAAAATGTTGAAACTTGGCATGGTATCATCATTTCACCCGCATAGCATGTGCGAAAGAGTAGAGAGGGTCACGGCAAAAACTGGACGCACTTCATGTACAAACTGGACAAACTCTTTCGGAGTATCAGGGTTTCGGACGAGAACTCATCTGTTACACACGGGCTCTTCAATGTTTTTTAAACTTATTTGAACTCCGGACTTCTTTTGTGTTCAGTATGCAGCATTCAAAGCGACGTCATCAATTTCCAACATGTTTTGACATCATTTGTTGTTTTTCGGTCATTTACCTAATTGTTTAGAGAGCTAAATGACCGTGCAATTGAAAATCACTACAAAATGAATTCTGGAAATGTTGAAACTTGGCATGGTATCATCATTTGACCCACATAGCATGTGCGAAAGAGTAGAGAGGGCCACGGCATAAACTGGACGCACTTCATGTACAAACTGGACAAACTCTTTTGGAGTATCCGGGTTTCGGACGAGAACTCATCTGTTACACACGGGCACTTCAATGTTTTTTAAACATATTTGAACCCCGGACTTCTTTTTTGTTCAGTATGCAGCTTTCAAAGTGACGTCATCAATTTCCAACATGTTCTGACATCATTTATTGTTTTTCGGTCATTTACCTAATTGTTTAGAGAGCTAAATGACCGTGAAATTGAAAATCACTACAAAATGAATTCTGAAAATGTTGAAACTTGGCATCGTATCATCATTTCACCCGCATAGCATGTGCGAAAGAGTAGAGAGGGTCATGGTAAAAACTGGACGCACTTCGTGTACAAACTGGAGAAACTCTTTCAGAGTATCAGGGTTTCGGACGAGAACTCATCTGTTACACGGGCACTTCAATGTTTTTTAAACTTATTTGAACTCCGGACTTCTTTTGTGTTCAGTATGCAGCATTCAAAGCAACGTCATCAATTTCCAACATGTTCTGACATCATTTGTTTTTTTTCGGTCATTTACCTAATTGTTTAGAGAGCTAAATGGCCGTGAAATTGAAAATCACTACAAAATGAATTCTGAAAATGTTGAAACTTGGCATGGTATCATCATTTCACCCGCATAGCATGTGCGAAAGAGTAGAGAGGGTCACGGCAAAAACTGGACGCACTTCGTGTACAAACTGGACAAACTCTTTCGGAGTATCAGGGTTTCGGACGAGAACTCATCTGTTACACGGGCACTTCAATGTTTTTTAAACTTATTTGAACTCCGGACATCTTTTGTGTTCAGTATGCAGCATTCAAAGCGACGTCATCAATTTCCAACATGTTCTGACATCATTTGTTGTTTTTCGGTCATTTACCTAATTGTTTAGAGAGCTAAATGACTGTGAAATTGAAAATCACTACAAAATGAATTCTGAAAATGTTGAAACTTGGCATGGTATCATCATTTCACCAGAATAGCATGTGCGAAAGAGTAGAGAGGGTCACGGCAAAAACTGGACGCACTTCGTGTACAAAGTGGACAAACTCTTTTGGAGTATCAGGGTTTCGGACGAGAACTCATCTGTTACACGAGCACTTCAATGTTTTTTAAACTTATTTGAACTCCGGACTTCTTTTGCGTTCAGTATGCAGCGTTCAAAGCGACGTCATCAATTTCCAACATGTTCTGACATCATTTGTTGTTTTTCGATCATTTACCTAATTGTTTAGAGAGCTAAATGACGGAAATTGAAAATCACTACAAAATGAATTCTGAAAATGTTGAAACTTGGCATGGTATCATCATTTCACTCGCGTAGCATGTGCGAAAGATTAGAAAGGGTCACGGCAAAAACTGGACGCACTTCATGTACAAACTGGACAAACTCTTTCGGAGTATCAGGGTTTCGGACGAGAACTCATCTGTTACACGGGCACTTCAATGTTTTTTAAACTTATTTGAACTCCAGACTACTTTTCTGTTCAGTATGCAGCATTCAAAGCGATGTCATCAATTTCCAACATGTTCTGACATCATTTGTTGTTTTTCGGTCATTTACCTAATTGTTTAGAGAGGTAAATGACCGTGAAATTGAAAATCACTGCAAAATGAATTCTGAAAATGTTGAAACTAGGCATGGTATCATCATTTCACCCGCATAGCATGTGCGAAAGAGTAGAGAGGGTCACGGCAAAAACTGGACGCACTTCATGTACAAACTGGACAAACTCATTAGAGTATCAGGGTTTCGGACGAGAACTCATCCGTTACACGGGAACTTCAATGTTTTTTAAACTTATTTGAACTCCGGACTTCTTTTGTGTTCAGTATGCGGCGTTCAAACCGATGTCTTCAATTCCCAACATGTTCTGACATCATTTGTTGTTTTCGGTCATTTACCTAATTGGTTAGAGAGCTAAATGACTGAAATTGAAAATCGGTACAAAATGAATTCTAAAAATGTTGAAACTTGGCATGGTATCATCATTTCATCCGCATAGCATGTGCGAAAGAGTAGAGAGGGTCACGGCAAAAACTAGACGCACTTCGTGTACAAACTGGACAAACTCTTTCGGAGTATCAGGGTTTCGGACGATAACTCATCTGTTACACGGGCACTTCAATGTTTTTTAAACTTATTTGTACTTCGGACTTCTTTTGTGTTCAGTATGCACCATTCAAAGCGATGTCATCAATTTCCAACATGTTCTGACATCATTTGTTGTTTTTCGGTCATTTACCTAATTGTTTAGAGAGCTAAATGACCGTGAAATTGAAAATCACTACAAAATGAATTCTGAAAATGTTGAAACTTGGCATGGTATCATCATTTCACCCGCATAGCATGTGCGAAAGAGTAGAGAGGGTCACGGCAAAAACTGGACGCACTTCATGTACAAACTGGACAAACTCTTTCGGAGTATCAGGGTTTCGGACGAGAACTCATCTGTTACACACGGGCTCTTCAATGTTTTTTAAACTTATTTGAACTCCGGACTTCTTTTGTGTTCAGTATGCAGCATTCAAAGCGACGTCATCAATTTCCAACATGTTCTGACATCATTTGTTGTTTTTCGGTCATTTACCTAATTGTTTAGAGAGCTAAATGAACGTGAAATTGAATATAACTACAAAATGAATTCTGAAAATGTTGAAACTTGGCATGGTATCATCATTTCACCCGCATAGCATGTGCGAAAGAGTAGAGAGGGTCACGGCAAAAACTGGACGCACTTCATGTACAAACTGGACAAACTCTTTCGGAGTATCAGGGTTTCGGACGAGAACTCATGTGTTACACACGGGCTCTTCAATGTTTTTTAAACTTATTTGAACTCCGGACTTCTTTTGTGTTCAGTATGCAGCATTCAAAGCGACGTCATCAATTTCCAACATGTTCTGACATCATTTGTTGTTTTTCGGTCATTTACCTAATTGTTTAGAGAGCTAAATGACCGTGCAATTGAAAATCACTACAAAATGAATTCTGGAAATTTTGAAACTTGGCATGGTATCATCATTTGACCCACATAGCATGTGCGAAAGAGTAGAGAGGGCCACGGCATAAACTGGACGCACTTCATGTACAAACTGGACAAACTCTTTTGGAGTATCCGGGTTTCGGACGAGAACTCATCTGTTACACACGGGCACTTCAATGTTTTTTAAACATATTTGAACCCCGGACTTCTTTTGTGTTCAGTATGCAGCTTTCAAAGTGACGTCATCAATTTCCAACATGTTCTGACATCATTTATTGTTTTTCGGTCATTTACCTAATTGTTTAGAGAGCTAAATGACCGTGAAATTGAAAATCACTACAAAATGAATTCTGAAAATGTTGAAACTTGGCATCGTATCATCATTTCACCCGCATAGCATGTGCGAAAGAGTAGAGAGGGTCATGGTAAAAACTGGACGCACTTCGTGTACAAACTGGAGAAACTCTTTCAGAGTATCAGGGTTTCGGACGAGAACTCATCTGTTACACGGGCACTTCAATGTTTTTTAAACTTATTTGAACTTCGGACTTCTTTTGTGTTCAGTATGCAGCATTCAAAGCAACGTCATCAATTTCCAACATGTTCTGACATCATTTGTTTTTTTTCGGTCATTTACCTAATTGTTTAGAGAGCTAAATGGCTGTGAAATTGAAAATCACTACAAAATGAATTCTGAAAATGTTGAAACTTGGCATGGTATCATCATTTCACCCGCATAGCATGTGCGAAAGAGTAGAGAGGGTCACGGCAAAAACTGGACGCACTTCGTGTACAAACTGGACAAACTCTTTCGGAGTATCAGGGTTTCGGACGAGAACTCATCTGTTACACCGGCACTTCAATGTTTTATAAACTTATTTGAACTCCGGACTTCTTTTGTGTTCAGTATGCAGCATTCAAAGTGATGTCATCAATTTCCAACATGTTCTGACATCATTTGTTGTTTTTCGGTCATTTACCTAATTGTTTAGAGAGCTAAATGACCGTGAAATTGAAAATCACTATAAAATGAATTCTGAAAATGTTGAAACTTGGCATGGTATCATCATTTCACCCGCATAGCATGTGCGAAAGAGTAGAGAGCGTCACGGCAAAAACTGGACGCACTTCGTGTACAAACTGGACAAACTCTTTCAGAGTATCAGGGTTCCGGACGAGAACTCATCTGTTACACAAGCATTTCAATGTTTTTTAAACTTATTTGAACTCCGGACTTCTTTTGTGTTCAGTATGCCGCATTCAAAGTGATGTCATATATTTCCAACATGTTCTGACATCATTTGTTGTTTTTCGGTCATTTATTTAATTGTTTAGAGAGCTAAATGACCATGAAATTTAAAATCACTACAAAATGAATTCCGAAAATGTTTAAACTTGGCATGGTATCATCATTTCACCCGCATAGCATGTGCGAAAGAGTAGAGAGGGTCACGGCAAAAACTGGACGCACTTCGTGTACAAACTGGACAAACTCTTTCGGAGTATCAGGGTTTCGGACGAGAACTCATCTTTACACGGGCACTTCAATGTTTTTTAAACTTATTTGAACTCCAGACTTCTTTTGTGTTCAGTATGCAGCATTCAAAGCGACGTCATCAATTTGCAACATGTTCTGACATCATTTGTTGTTTTTCGGTCATTTACCTAATTGTTTAGAGAGCTAAATGACCGTGAAATTGAAAATCACTACAAAATGAATTCTGAAAATGTTGAAACTTGGCATGGTATCATCATTTCACCCGCATAGCATGTGCGAAAGAGTAGAGAGGGTCACGGCAAAAACTGGACGCACTTCGTGTACAAACTGGACAAACTCTTTCGGAGTATCAGGGTTTCGGACGAGAACTCATCTGTTACACAGGCACTTCAATGTTTTTTAAACTTATTTGAACTCCGGACTTCTTTTGTGTTCAGTATGCTGCATTCAAAGCGACGTCATCAATTTCCAACATGTTTTGACATCATTTGTTGTTTTTCGGTCATTTACCTAATTGTTTACAGAGCTAAATGACTGTGAAATTGAAAATCACTACAAAATGAATTCTGAAAATGTTGAAACTTGGCATGTTATCATCATTTCACCAGAATAGCATGTGCGAAAGAGTAGAGAGGGTCACAGCAAAAACTGGACGCACTTCGGGTACAAACTGGAGAAACTCTTTCGGAGTATCAGGGTTTCAGACGAGAACTCATCTGTTACACCGGCACTTCAATGTTTTATAAACTTATTTGAACTCCGGACTTCTTTTGTGTTCAATATGCTGCATTCAAAGTGACGTCATCAATTTCCAACATGTTCTGACATCATTTGTTGTTTTTCGGTCATTTACCTAATTGTTTAGAGAGCTAAATGACCGTGAAATTGAAAATCACTATAAAATGAATTCTGAAAATGTTGAAACTTGGCATGGTATCATCATTTCACCCGCATAGCATGTGCGAAAGAGTAGAGAGCGTCACGGCAAAAACTGGACGCACTTCGTGTACAAACTGGACAAACTTTTTCCGAGTATCAGGGTTCCGGACGAGAACTCATCTGTTACACAAGCATTTCAATGTTTTTTAAACTTATTTGAACTCCGGACTTCTTTTGTGTTCAGTATGCCGCATTCAAAGTGATGTCATATATTTCCAACATGTTCTGACATCATTTGTTGTTTTTCGGTCATTTATTTAATTGTTTAGAGAGCTAAATGACCATGAAATTTAAAATCACTACAAAATGAATTCCGAAAATGTTTAAACTTGGCATGGTATCCTCATTTCACCCGCATAGCATGTGCGAAAGAGTAGAGAGGGTCACGGCAAAAACTGGACGCACTTCGTGTACAAACTGGACAAACTCTTTCGGAGTATCAGGGTTTCGGACGAGAACTCATCTTTACACGGGCACTTCAATGTTTTTTAAACTTATTTGAACTCCAGACTTCTTTTGTGTTCAGTATGCAGCACTCAAAGCGACGTCATCAATTTCCAACATGTTCTGACATCATTTGTTGTTTTTCGGTCATTTACCTAATTGTTTAGAGAGCTAAATGACCGTGAAATTGAAACTCACTACAAAATGAATTCTGAAAATGTTGAAACTTGGCATGGTATCATCATTTGACCCGCATAGCATGTGCGAAAGAGTAGAGAGGGTCACGGCATAAACTGGACGCACTTCGTGTACAAACTGGACAAACTCTTTCGGAGTATCAGGGTTTCGGACGAGAACTCATCTGTTACACACGGGCACTTCAATGTTTTTTAAACATATTTGAACTCCGGACTTCTTTTGTGTTCAGTATGCAGCATTCAAAGCGACGTCATCAATTTCCAACATGTTCTGACATCATTTATTGTTTTTCGGTCATTTACCTAATTGTTTAGAGAGCTAAATGACCGTGAAATTGAAAATCACTACAAAATGAATTTTGAAAATGTTGAAACTTGGCATGGTATCATCATTTCACCCGCATAGCATGTGCGAAAGAGTACAGAGGGTCACGGCAAAAACTGGACGCACTTTGTGTACAAACTGGACAAACTCTTTCGGAGTATAAGGGTTTCAGACGAGAACTCATCTGTTACACGGGCACTTCAATGTTTTTTAAACTTATTTGAATTCCGGACTTCTTTTGTGTTCAATATGCTGCATTCAAAGTGACGTCATCAATTTCCAACATGTTCTGACATCATTTGTTGTTTTTCGGTCATTTACCTAATTGTTTAGAGAGCTAAATGACCGTGAAATTGAAAATCACTACAAAATGAATTCTGAAATGTTGAAACTTGGCATGGTATCATCATTTCATCCGCATAGCATGTGCGAAAGAGTAGAGAGGGTCACAGCAAACACTGGACGAACTTCGTGTACAAACTGGACAAACTCTTTCGGAGTATCAGGGTTTCGGACGAGAACTCATCTGTTACACGAGCACTTCAATGTTTTTTAAACTTATTTGAACTCCGGACTTCTTTTGTGTTCAGTATGCAGCATTCAAAGCGACGTCATCAATTTCCAACATGTTCTGACATCATTTGTTGTTCTTCGGTCATTTACCTAATTGTTTAGAGAGCTAAATGACCATGAAATTTAAAATCACTACAAAATGAATTATGAAAATGTTTAAACTTGGCATGGTATCATCATTTCACCCGCATAGCATGTGCGAAAGAGTGGAGAGGGTCACGGCAAAAACTGGACGCACTTCATGTACAAACTGGACAAACTGTTTCGGAGTATCAGGGTTTCGGACGAGAACTCATCTGTTACACGGGCACTTCAATGTTTTTTAAACTTATTTGAACTCCGGACTTGTTTTGTGTTCAGTATGCTGCATCCAAAGCGACGTCATCAATTTCCAACATGTTCTGACATCATTTGTTGTTTTTCGGTCATTTACCTAATTGTTTAGAGAACTAAATACCGTGAAATTGAAAATCACTACAAAATGAATTCTGGAAATGTTGAAACTTGGCATGGTATCATCATTTGACCCGCATAGCATGTGCGAAAGAGTAGAGAGGGTCACGGCAAAAACTGGACGCACTTCGTGTACAAACTGGACAAATTCTTTCGGAGTATCAGGGTTTCAGACGAGAACTCATCTGTTACACGAGCACTTCAATGTTTTTTAAACTTATTTGAACTCCGGACTTCTTTTGTGTTCAGTATGCAGCATTCAAAGCGACGTCATCAATTTCCAACATGTTCTGACATCATTGGTTGTTTTTCGGTCATTTACCTAATTGTTTAGAGAGCTAAATGACCGTGAAATTGAAAATCATTACAAAATAAATTCTGGAAATGTTGAAACTTGGCATGGTATCATCATTTCACCCGCATAGCATGTGCGAAAGAGGAGAGAGGGTCATGGCATAAACTGGACGCACTTCGTGTACAAACTGGACAAACTCTTTCGGAGTATCAGGGTTTCGGACGAGAACTCATCTGGTACACGAGCACTTCAATGTTTATTAAACTTATTTGAACTCCGGACTTCTTTTGTGTTCAGTATGCAGCATTCAAAGCGACGTCATCAATTTCCAACATGTTCTGACATCATTTGTTGTTTTTCGGTCATTTACCTAATTGTTTAGAGAGCTAAATGATCATGAAATTGAAAATCACTACAAAATGAATTCTGAAAATGTTGAAACTTGGCATGGTATCATCATTTCATCCGCATAACATGTGCGAAATAATAGAGAGGGTCACGGCAAAAACTGGACGCACTTCGTGTACAAACTGGACAAACTCTTTCGGAGTATTAGGGTTGCGGACGAGAACTCATCTGTTACACGCGCACTTCAATGTTTTTTAAACTTATTTGAGCTCCAGACTTCTTTTGTGTTCAGTATGCTGCATTCAAAGTGACGTCATCAATTTCCAACATGGTCTGACATCATTTGTTGTTTTTCGGTCATTTACCTAATTGTTTAGAGAGCTAAATGACCGTGAAATTGAAAATCACTACAAAATGAATCCTGAAAATGTTGAAACTTGGCATGGTATCATCATTTCACCCGCATAGCATGTGGAAAGAGTAGAGAGGGTCACGGCAAAAATTGGACGCACTTCGTGTACAAACTGGACAAACTCTTTCGGAGTATCAGGGTTTCGGACGAGAACTCATCTGTTACACGGGCACTTCAATGTTTTTTAAAATTATTTGAGCTCCAGACTTCTTTTGTGTTCAGTATGCTGCATTCAAAGTTACGTCATCAATTTCCAACATGGTCTGACATCATTTGTTGTTTTTCCGTCATTTACCTAATTGTTTAGAGAGCTAAATGACCGTGAAATTGAAAATCACTACAAAATGAATTCTGAAAATGTTGAAACTTGGCATGGTATCATCATTTCACCCGCATAGCATGTGGAAAGAGTAGAGAGGGTCACGGCAAAAATTGGACGCACTTCGTGTACAAACTGGACAAACTCTTTCGGAGTATCAGGGTTTCGGACGAGAACTCATCTGTTACACGGGCACTTCAATGTTTTTTAAACTTATTTGAACTCCGGACTTCTTTTGTGTTCAGTATGCAACATTCAAAGCGACGTCATCAATTTCCAACTTGTTCTGACATCATTTGTTGTTTTTCGGTCATTTACCTAATTGTTTACAGAGCTAAATGACCGTGAAATTGAAAATCACTACAAAATGAATTCTGAAAAATGTTTAAACTTGGCATGGTATCATCATTTCACCTGCATAGCATGTGCGAAAGAGTAGAGAGTGTCACGGGAAAAACTGGACGCAGTTCGTGTACAAACTGGACAAACTCTTTCAGAGTATCAGGGTTTCGGACGAGAACTTATCTGTTACACGAGCACTTCAATGTTTTTTAAACTTATTTGAACTCCAGACTTCTTTTGTGTTCAGTATGCAGCATTCAAAGCGACGTCATCAATTTGCAACATGTTCTGACATCATTTGTTGTTTTTCGGTCATTTACCTAATTGTTTAGAGAGCTAAATGACCGTGAAATTGAAAATCACTACAAAATGAATTCTGAAAATGTTGAAACTTGGCATGGTATCATCATTTCACCCGCATAGCATGTGCGAAAGAGTAGAGAGGGTCACGGCAAAAACTGGACGCACTTCGTGTACAAACTGGACAAACTCTTTCGGAGTATCAGGGTTTCGGACGAGAACTCATCTGTTACACAGGCACTTCAATGTTTTTTAAACTTATTTGAACTCCGGACTTCTTTTGTGTTCAGTATGCTGCATTCAAAGCGACGTCATCAATTTCCAACATGTTCTGACATCATTTGTTGTTTTTCGGTCATTTACCTAATTGTTTAGAGACCTAAATGACTGTGAAATTGAAAATCACTACAAAATGAATTCTGAAAATGTTGAAACTTGGCATGGTATCATCATTTCACCAGAATAGCATGTGCGAAAGAGTAGAGAGGGTCATAGCAAAAACTGGACGCACTTCGGGTACAAACTGGAGAAACTCTTTCGGAGTATCAGGGTTTCGGACGAGAACTCATCTGTTACACCGGCACTTCAATGTTTTTTAAACTTATTTGAACTCCGGACTTCTTTTGTGTTAAGTATGCAGCATTCAAAGTGATGTCATTAATTTCCAACATGTTCTAACATCATTTGTTGTTTTTTGGTCATTTACCTAATTGTTTAGAGAGCTAAATGATCGTGAAATTGAAAATCACTATAAAATGAATTCTGAAAATGTTGAAACTTGGCATAGTATCATCATTTCACGCGGGTAGCATCTGCGAAAGAGTGGAGAGGGTCACGGCAAAAACTGGATGCACTTCATGTACGAACTGGACAAACTCTTTCGGAGTATCAGGGTTTCGGACGAGAACTCATCTGTTACACGGGCACTTCAATGTTTTTTAAACTTATTTGAATTCCGGACTTCTTTTGTGTTCAGTATGCAGCATTCAAAGCGACGTCATCAATTTCCAACATGTTCTGACATCATTTGTTGTTTTTCAGTCATTCACCTAATTGTTTAGAGAGCTAAATGACCGTGAAATTGAAAATCACTACAAAATGAATTCTGGAAATGTTGAAACTTGGGATGGTATCATCATTTGACCCGCATAGCATGTGCGAAATAGTAGAGAGGGTCACGGCATAAACTGGACGCACTTCGTGTACAAACTGGACAAACTCTTTCGAAGTATCAGGGTTTCGGACGAGAACTCATCTGTTACACGAGCACTTCAATGTTTTTTAAACTTATTTGAACTCCGGACTTATTTTGTGTTCAGTATGCTGCATTCAAAGCGACGTCATCAATTTCCAACATGTTCTGACATCATCTGTTGTTTTTCGGTCATTTACCTAATTGTTTAGAGAGCTAAATGACCGTGAAATTGAAAATCACTACAAAATGAATTCTGAAAATGTTGAAACTTGGCATGGTATCATCATTTCACCCGCATAGCATGTGCGAAAGAGTAGAGAGGGTCACGGCAAAAACTGGACGCACTTCGTGTACAAACTGGACAAACTCTTTCGAAGTATCAGGGTTTCGGACGAGAACTCATCTTTACATGGGCACTTCAATGTTTTTTAAACTTATTTGAACTCCGGACTTCTTTTGTGTTCAGTATGCAGCACTCAAAGCGACGTCATCAATTTCCAACATGTTCTGACATCATTTGTTGTTTTTCAGTCATTTACCTAATTGTTTAGAGAGCTAAATGACCGTGAAATTGAAACTCACTACAAAATGAATTCTGGAAATGTTGAAACTTGGCATGGTATCATCATTTGACCCGCATAGCATGTGCGAAAGAGTAGAGAGGGTCACGGCATAAACTGGACGCACTTCGTGTAGCATGTGCGAAAGAGTAGAGAGGGTCACGGCATAAACTGGACGCACTTCGTGTACAAACTGGACAAACTCTTTCGGAGTATCAGGGTTTCGGACGAGAACTCCTCTGTTACACACGGTCACTTCAATGTTTTTTAAACATATTTGAACTCCGGACTTCTTTTGTGTTAAGTATGCAGCATTCAAAGTGACATCATCAATTTCCAACATGTTCTGACATCATTTATTGTTATTCGGTCATTTACCTAATTGTTTAGAGAGCTAAATGACCGTGAAATTGAAAATCACAACAAAATGAATTCTAAAAATGTTGAAACTTGGCATGGTATCATCATTTCACGCGGGTAGCATCTGCGAAAGAGTGGAGAGGGTCACGGCAAAAACTGGATGCACTTCATGTACGAACTGGACAAACTCTTTCGGAGTATCAGGGTTTCGGACGAGAACTCATCTGTTACACGGGCACTTCAATGTTTTTTAAACTTATTTGAATTCCGGACTTCTTTTGTGTTCAGTATGCAGCATTCAAAGCGACGTCATCAATTTCCAACATGTTCTGACATCATTTGTTGTTTTTCAGTCATTTACCTAATTGTTTAGAGAGCTAAATGACCGTGAAATTGAAAATCACTACAAAATGAATTCTGGAAATGTTGAAACTTGGCATGGTATCATCATTTGACCCGCATAGCATGTGCGAAATAGTAGAGAGGGTCACGGCATAAACTGGACGCACTTCGTGTACAAACTGGACAAACTCTTTCAGAGTATCAGGGTTTCGGACGAGAACTCATCTGTTACACGAGCACTTCAATGTTTTTTAAACTTATTTGAACTCCGGACTTATTTTGTGTTCAGTATGCTGCATTCAAAGCGACGTCATCAATTTCCAACATGTTCTGACATCATCTGTTGTTTTCCGGTCATTTACCTAATTGTTTAGAGAGCTAAATGACCGTGAAATTGAAAATCACTACAAAATGAATTCTGAAAATGTTGAAACTTGGCATGGTATCATCATTTCACCCGCATAGCATGTGCGAAAGAGTAGAGAGGGTCACGGCAAAAACTGGACGCACTTCGTGTACAAACTGGACAAACTCTTTCGAAGTATCAGGGTTTCGGACGAGAACTCATCTTTACACGGGCACTTCAATGTTTTTTAAACTTATTTGAACTCCGGACTTCTTTTGTGTTCAGTATGCAGCACTCAAAGCGACGTCATCAATTTCCAACTTGTTCTGACATCATTTGTTGTTTTTCGGTCATTTACCTAATTGTTTACAGAGCTAAATGACCGTGAAATTGAAAATCACTACAAAATGAATTCTGAAAAATGTTTAAACTTGGCATGGTATCATCATTTCACCTGCATAGCATGTGCGAAAGAGTAGAGAGTGTCACGGGAAAAACTGGACGCAGTTCGTGTACAAACTGGACAAACTCTTTCAGAGTATCAGGGTTTCGGACGAGAACTTATCTGTTACACGAGCACTTCAATGTTTTTTAAACTTATTTGAACTCCAGACTTCTTTTGTGTTCAGTATGCAGCATTCAAAGCGACGTCATCAATTTGCAACATGTTCTGACATCATTTGTTGTTTTTCGGTCATTTACCTAATTGTTTAGAGAGCTAAATGACCGTGAAATTGAAAATCACTACAAAATGAATTCTGAAAATGTTGAAACTTGGCATGGTATCATCATTTCACCCGCATAGCATGTGCGAAAGAGTAGAGAGGGTCACGGCAAAAACTGGACGCACTTCGTGTACAAACTGGACAAACTCTTTCGGAGTATCAGGGTTTCGGACGAGAACTCATCTGTTACACAGGCACTTCAATGTTTTTTAAACTTATTTGAACTCCGGACTTCTTTTGTGTTCAGTATGCTGCATTCAAAGCGACGTCATCAATTTCCAACATGTTCTGACATCATTTGTTGTTTTTCGGTCATTTACCTAATTGTTTAGAGAGCTAAATGACTGTGAAATTGAAAATCACTACAAAATGAATTCTGAAAATGTTGAAACTTGGCATGGTATCATCATTTCACCAGAATAGCGTGTGCGAAAGAGTAGAGAGGGTCACAGCAAAAACTGGACGCACTTCGGGTACAAACTGGAGAAACTCTTTCGGAGTATCAGGGTTTCGGACGAGAACTCATCTGTTACACCGGCACTTCAATGTTTTTTAAACTTATTTGAACTCCGGACTTCTTTTGTGTTAAGTATGCAGCATTCAAATGATGTCATTAATTTCCAACATGTTCTAACATCATTTGTTGTTTTTTGGTCATTTACCTAATTGTTTAGAGAGCTAAATGATCGTGAAATTGAAAATCACTATAAAATGAATTCTGAAAATGTTGAAACTTGGCATGGTATCATCATTTCACGCGGGTAGCATCTGCGAAAGAGTGGAGAGGGTCACGGCAAAAACTGGATGCACTTCATGTACAAACTGGACAAACTCTTTCGGAGTATCAGGGTTTCGGACGAGAACTCATCTGTTACACGGGCACTTCAATGTTTTTTAAACTTATTTGAATTCCGGACTTCTTTTGTGTTCAGTATGCAGCATTCAAAGCGACGTCATCAATTTCCAACATGTTCTGACATCATTTGTTGTTTTTCAGTCATTCACCTAATTGTTTAGAGAGCTAAATGACCGTGAAATTGAAAATCACTACAAAATGAATTCTGGATATGTTGAAACTTGGGATGGTATCATCATTTGACCCGCATAGCATGTGCGAAATAGTAGAGAGGGTCACGGCATAAACTGGACGCACTTCGTGTACAAACTGGACAAACTCTTTCAGAGTATCAGGGTTTCGGACGAGAACTCATCTGTTACACGAACACTTCATTGTTTTTTAAACTTATTTGAACTCCGGACTTATTTTGTGTTCAGTATGCTGCATTCAAAGCGACGTCATCAATTTCCAACATGTTCTGACATCATCTGTTGTTTTTCGGTCATTTACCTAATTGTTTAGAGAGCTAAATGACCGTGAAATTGAAAATCACTACAAAATGAATTCTGAAAATGTTGAAACTTGGCATGGTATCATCATTTCACCCGCATAGCATGTGCGAAAGAGTAGAGAGGGTCACGGCAAAAACTGGACGCACTTCGTGTACAAACTGGACAAACTCTTTCGAAGTATCAGGGTTTCGGACGAGAACTCATCTTTACACGGGCACTTCAATGTTTTTTAAACTTATTTGAACTCCGGACTTCTTTTGTGTTCAGTATGCAGCACTCAAAGCGACGTCATCAATTTCCAACATGTTCTGACATCATTTGTTGTTTTTCAGTCATTTACCTAATTGTTTAGAGAGCTAAATGACCGTGAAATTGAAACTCACTACAAAATGAATTCTGGAAATGTTGAAACTTGGCATGGTATCATCATTTGACCCGCATAGCATGTGCGAAAGAGTAGAGAGGGTCACGGCATAAACTGGACGCACTTCGTGTAGCATGTGCGAAAGAGTAGAGAGGGTCACGGCATAAACTGGACGCACTTCGTGTACAAACTGGACAAACTCTTTCGGAGTATCAGGGTTTCGGACGAGAACTCCTCTGTTACACACGGTCACTTCAATGTTTTTTAAACATATTTGAACTCCGGACTTCTTTTGTGTTAAGTATGCAGCATTCAAAGTGACATCATCAATTTCCAACATGTTCTGACATCATTTATTGTTATTCGGTCATTTACCTAATTGTTTAGAGAGCTAAATGACCGTGAAATTGAAAATCACAACAAAATGAATTCTAAAAATGTTGAAACTTGGCATGGTATCATCATTTCACGCGGGTAGCATCTGCGAAAGAGTGGAGAGGGTCACGGCAAAAACTGGATGCACTTCATGTACAAACTGGACAAACTCTTTCGGAGTATCAGGGTTTCGGACGAGAACTCATCTGTTACACGGGCACTTCAATGTTTTTTAAACTTATTTGAATTCCGGACTTCTTTTGTGTTCAGTATGCAGCATTCAAAGCGACGTCATCAATTTCCAACATGTTCTGACATCATTTGTTGTTTTTCAGTCATTTACCTAATTGTTTAGAGAGCTAAATGACCGTGAAATTGAAAATCACTACAAAATGAATTCTGGAAATGTTGAAACTTGGCATGGTATCATCATTTGACCCGCATAGCATGTGCGAAATAGTAGAGAGGGTCACGGCATAAACTGGACGCACTTCGTGTACAAACTGGACAAACTCTTTCAGAGTATCAGGGTTTCGGACGAGAACTCATCTGTTACACGAGCACTTCAATGTTTTTTAAACTTATTTGAACTCCGGACTTATTTTGTGTTCAGTATGCTGCATTCAAAGCGACGTCATCAATTTCCAACATGTTCTGACATCATCTGTTGTTTTCCGGTCATTTACCTAATTGTTTAGAGAGCTAAATGACCGTGAAATTGAAAATCACTACAAAATGAATTCTGAAAATGTTGAAACTTGGCATGGTATCATCATTTCACCCGCATAGCATGTGCGAAAGAGTAGAGAGGGTCACGGCAAAAACTGGACGCACTTCGTGTACAAACTGGACAAACTCTTTCGAAGTATCAGGGTTTCGGACGAGAACTCATCTTTACACGGGCACTTCAATGTTTTTTAAACTTATTTGAACTCCGGACTTCTTTTGTGTTCAGTATGCAGCACTCAAAGCGACGTCATCAATTTCCAACATGTTCTGACATCATTTGTTGTTTTTCAGTCATTTACCTAATTGTTTAGAGAGCTAAATGACCGTGAAATTGAAACTCACTACAAAATGAATTCTGGAAATGTTGAAACTTGGCATGGTATCATCATTTGACCCGCATAGCATGTGCGAAAGAGTAGAGAGGGTCACGGCATAAACTGGACGCACTTCGTGTAGCATGTGCGAAAGAGTAGAGAGGGTCACGGCATAAACTGGACGCACTTCCTGTACAAACTGGACAAACTCTTTCGGAGTATCAGGGTTTCGGACGAGAACTCCTCTGTTACACACGGTCACTTCAATGTTTTTTAACCATATTTGAACTCCGGACTTCTTTTGTGTTAAGTATGCAGCATTCAAAGTGACATCATCAATTTCCAACATGTTCTGACATCATTTATTGTTATTCGGTCATTTACCTAATTGTTTAGAGAGCTAAATGTCCGTGAAATTGAAAATCACAACAAAATGAATTCTAAAAATGTTGAAACTTGGCATGGTATCATCATTTCACGCGGGTAGCATCTGCGAAAGAGTGGAGAGGGTCACGGCAAAAACTGGATGCACTTCATGTACAAACTGGACAAACTCTTTCGGAGTATCAGGGTTTCGGACGAGAACTCATCTGTTACACGGGCACTTCAATGTTTTTTAAACTTATTTGAATTCCGGACTTCTTTTGTGTTCAGTATGCAGCATTCAAAGCGACGTCATCAATTTCCAACATGTTCTGACATCATTTGTTGTTTTTCAGTCATTTACCTAATTGTTTAGAGAGCTAAATGACCGTGAAATTGAAAATCACTACAAAATGAATTCTGGAAATGTTGAAACTTGGCATGGTATCATCATTTGACCCGCATAGCATGTGCGAAATAGTAGAGAGGGTCACGGCATAAACTGGACGCACTTCGTGTACAAACTGGACAAACTCTTTCAGAGTATCAGGGTTTCGGACGAGAACTCATCTGTTACACGAGCACTTCAATGTTTTTTAAACTTATTTGAACTCCGGACTTATTTTGTGTTCAGTATGCTGCATTCAAAGCGATGTCATCAATTTCCAACATGTTCTGACATCATCTGTTGTTTTCCGGTCATTTACCTAATTGTTTAGAGAGCTAAATGACCGTGAAATTGAAAATCACTACAAAATGAATTCTGAAAATGTTGAAACTTGGCATGGTATCATCATTTCACCCGCATAGCATGTGCGAAAGAGTAGAGAGGGTCACGGCAAAAACTGGACGCACTTCGTGTACAAACTGGACAAACTCTTTCGAAGTATCAGGGTTTCGGACGAGAACTCATCTTTACACGGGCACTTCAATGTTTTTTAAACTTATTTGAACTCCGGACTTCTTTTGTGTTCAGTATGCAGCACTCAAAGCGACGTCATCAATTTCCAACATGTTCTGACATCATTTGTTGTTTTTCAGTCATTTACCTAATTGTTTAGAGAGCTAAATGATCGTGAAATTGAAACTCACTACAAAATGAATTCTGGAAATGTTGAAACTTGGCATGGTATCATCATTTAACCCGCATAGCATGTGCGAAAGAGTAGAGAGGGTCACGGCATAAACTGGACGCACTTCGTGTAGCATGTGCGAAAGTGTAGAGAGGGTCACGGCATAAACTGGACGCACTTCCTGTACAAACTGGACAAACTCTTTCGGAGTATCAGGGTTTCGGACGAGAACTCCTCTGTTACACACGGTCACTTCAATGTTTTTTAAACATATTTGAACTCCGGACTTCTTTTGTGTTAAGTATGCAGCATTCAAAGTGACATCATCAATTTCCAACATGTTCTGACATCATTTATTGTTATTCAGTCATTTACCTAATTATTTAGAGAGCTAAATGACCGTGAAATTGAAAATCACAACAAAATGAATTCTAAAAATGTTGAAACTTGGCATGGTATCATCATTTCACGCGGGTAGCATCTGCGAAAGAGTGGAGAGGGTCACGGCAAAAACTGGATGCACTTCATGTACAAACTGGACAAACTCTTTCGGAGTATCAGGGTTTCGGACGAGAACTCATCTGTTACACGGGCACTTCAATGTTTTTTAAACTTATTTGAATTCCGGACTTCTTTTGTGTTCAGTATGCAGCATTCAAAGCGACGTCATCAATTTCCAACATGTTCTGACATCATTTGTTGTTTTTCAGTCATTTACCTAATTGTTTAGAGAGCTAAATGACCGTGAAATTGAAAATCACTACAAAATGAATTCTGGAAATGTTGAAACTTGGCATGGTATCATCATTTGACCCGCATAGCATGTGCGAAATAGTAGAGAGGGTCACGGCATAAACTGGACGCACTTCGTGTACAAACTGGACAAACTCTTTCAGAGTATCAGGGTTTCGGACGAGAACTCATCTGTTACACGGGCACTTCAATGTTTTTAAACTTATTTGAACTCCAGACTTCTTTTGTGTTCAGTATGCAGCATTCAAAGCGACGTCATCAATTTCCAACATGTTCTGACATCATTTGTTGTTTTTCGGTCATTTACCTAATTGTTTAGAGAGCTAAATGACCGTGAAATTGAAAATCACTACAAAATGAATTCTTAAAATGTTGAAACTTGGCATCGTATCATCATTTCACCCGCATAGCATGTGCGAAAGTGTAGAGAGGGTCACGGCAAAAACTGGACGCGCTTCGTGTACAAACTGGACAAACTCTTTCGGAGCATCAGGGTTTCAGACGAGAACTCATCTGTTACACGGGCACTTCAATGTTTTTTAAACTTATTTGAACTCTAGACTTCTTTTGTGTTCAGTATGCAGCATTCAAAGCGACGTCATCAATTTCCAACATGTTCTGACATCGTTTGTTGATTTTCGGTCATTTACCTAATTGTTTAGAGAGCTAAATGACCGTGAAATTGAAAATCACTACAAAATGAATTCTGAAAATGTTGAAACTTGGCATGGTATCATCATTTCACCCGCATAGCATGTGCGAAAGTGTAGAGAGGGTCACGGCAAAAACTGGACGCACTTCGTGTACAAACTGGACAAACTCTTTCGAAGTATCAGGGTTTCGGACGAGAACTCATCTTTACACGGGCACTTCAATGTTTTTTAAACTTATTTGAACTCCGGACTTCTTTTGTGTTCAGTATGCAGCACTCAAAGCGACGTCATCAATTTCCAACATGTTCTGACATCATTTGTTGTTTTTCAGTCATTTACCTAATTGTTTAGAGAGCTAAATGACCGTGAAATTGAAACTCACTACAAAATGAATTCTGGAAATGTTGAAACTTGGCATGGTATCATCATTTAACCCGCATAGCATGTGCGAAAGAGTAGAGAGGGTCACGGCATAAACTGGACGCACTTCGTGTAGCATGTGCGAAAGAGTAGAGAGGGTCACGGCATAAACTGGACGCACTTCCTGTACAAACTGGACAAACTCTTTCGGAGTATCAGGGTTTCGGACGAGAACTCCTCTGTTACACACGGTCACTTCAATGTTTTTTAAACATATTTGAACTCCGGACTTCTTTTGTGTTAAGTATGCAGCATTCAAAGTGACATCATCAATTTCCAACATGTTCTGACATCATTTATTGTTATTCAGTCATTTACCTAATTATTTAGAGAGCTAAATGACCGTGAAATTGAAAATCACAACAAAATGAATTCTAAAAATGTTGAAACTTGGCATGGTATCATCATTTCACGCGGGTAGCATCTGCGAAAGAGTGGAGAGGGTCACGGCAAAAACTGGATGCACTTCATGTACAAACTGGACAAACTCTTTCGGAGTATCAGGGTTTCGGACGAGAACTCATCTGTTACACGGGCACTTCAATGTTTTTTAAACTTATTTGAATTCCGGACTTCTTTTGTGTTCAGTATGCAGCATTCAAATCGACGTCATCAATTTCCAACATGTTCTGACATCATTTGTTGTTTTTCAGTCATTTACCTAATTGTTTAGAGAGCTAAATGACCGTGAAATTGAAAATCACTACAAAATGAATTCTGGAAATGTTGAAACTTGGCATGGTATCATCATTTGACCCGCATAGCATGTGCGAAATAGTAGAGAGGGTCACGGCATAAACTGGACGCACTTCGTGTACAAACTGGACAAACTCTTTCAGAGTATCAGGGTTTCGGACGAGAACTCATCTGTTACACGGGCACTTCAATGTTTTTAAACTTATTTGAACTCCAGACTTCTTTTGTGTTCAGTATGCAGCATTCAAAGCGACGTCATCAATTTCCAACATGTTCTGACATCATTTGTTGTTTTTCGGTCATTTACCTAATTGTTTAGAGAGCTAAATGACCGTGAAATTGAAAATCACTACAAAATGAATTCTTAAAATGTTGAAACTTGGCATCGTATCATCATTTCACCCGCATAGCATGTGCGAAAGTGTAGAGAGGGTCACGGCAAAAACTGGACGCGCTTCGTGTACAAACTGGACAAACTCTTTCGGAGCATCAGGGTTTCAGACGAGAACTCATCTGTTACACGGGCACTTCAATGTTTTTTAAACTTATTTGAACTCTGGACTTCTTTTGTGTTCAGTATGCAGCATTCAAAGCGACGTCATCAATTTCCAACATGTTCTGACATCGTTTGTTGATTTTCGGTCATTTACCTAATTGTTTAGAGAGCTAAATGACCGTGAAATTGAAAATCACTACAAAATGAATTCTGAAAATGTTGAAACTTGGCATGGTATCATCATTTCACCCGCATAGCATGTGCGAAAGTGTAGAGAGGGTCACGGCAAAAATTGGACGCACTTCGTGTACAAACTGGACAAACTCTTTCGGAGTATCAGGGTTTCGGACGAGAACTCATCTGTTACACGGGCACTTCAATGTTTTTTAAACTTATTTGAACTCCGGACTTCTTATGTGTTTAGTATGCAGCATTCAAAGTGACGTCATAAATTTCCAACATGTTCTGACATCATTTGTTGTTTTTCAGTCATTTACCTAATTGTTTAGAGAGCTAAATGACCGTGAAATTGAAAATCACTACAAAATGAATTCTGGAAATGTTGAAACTTGGCATGGTATCATAATTTCACCCGCATAGCATGTGCGAAAGAGTAGAGAGGGTCAAGGCATAAACTGGACGCACTTCGTGTACAAACTGGACAAACTCTTTCGGAGTATCAGGGTTTCAGACGAGAACTCATCTGTTACACGAGCACTTCAATGTTTATTAAACTTATTTGAACTCCGGACTTCTTTTTTGTTCAGTATGCAGCATTCAAAGCGACATCATCAATTTCCAACATGTTCTGACATCATTTGTTGTTTTTCGGTCATTTACCTAATTGTTTAGAGAGCTAAATGACCGTGAAATTGAAAATCACTACAAAATGAATTCTGAAAATGTTGAAACTTGGCATGGTATCATCATTTCACCCGCATAGCATGTGCGAAAGAGTAGAGAGGGTCACGGCAAAAACTGGACGCACTTCGTGTACAAACTGGACAAACTCTTTCGGAGTATCAGGGTTTCAGACTAGAACTCATCTGTTACACGGGCACTTCAATGTTTTTTAAACTTATTTGAACTCCGGACTTCTTTTGTGTTCAGTATGCAGCATTCAAAGCGACGTCATCAATTTCCAACATGTTCTGACATCATTTGTTGTTTTTCAGTCATTTACCTAATTGTTTAGAGAGCTAAATGACCGTGAAATTGAAAATCACTACAAAATGAATTCTGAAAATATTGAAACTTGGCATGGTATCATCATTTCACCCGCATAGCATGTGCGAAAGAGTAGAGGGTCACGGCAAAAATTGGACGCGCTTCGTGTACAAACTGGACAAACTCTTTCGGAGTATCAGGGTTTCGGACGAGAACTCATCTGTTACACGGGCACTTCAATGTTTCTTAAACTTATTTGAACTCCGGACTTCTTTTGTGTTCAGTATGCAGCATTCAAAGTGACGTCATCAATTTCCAACATGTTCTGACATCATTTGTTGTTTTTCGGTCATTTACCAAATTGTTTAGAGAGCTAAATGACCGTGAAATTGAAAATCACTACAAAATGAATTCTGAAAATGTTGAAACTTGGCATGGTATCATCATTTCACTCGCATAGCATGTGCGAAAGAGTAGAGGGTCACGGCAAAAATTGGACGCACTTCGTGTACAAACTGGACAAACTCTTTCGGAGTATTAGGGTTTCGGACAAGAACTCATCTGTTACCTGGGCACTTCAATGTTTTTTAAACTTATTTGAACTCCGGACTTCTTTTGTGTTCAGTATGCAGCATTCAAAGCGACGTCATCAATTTCCAACATGTTCTGACATAATTTTTTGTTTTTCGGTCATTTACCAAATTGTTTAGAGAGCTAAATGACCGTGAAATTGAAAATCACTACAAAATGAATTCTGAAAATGTTTAAACATGGCATGGTATCATCATTTCACCCGCATAGCATGTGCGAAAGAGTAGAGAGTGTCACGGGAAAAACTGGACGCACTTCGTGTACAAACTGGACAAACTCTTTCAGAGTATCAGGGTTTCGGACGAGAACTCATCTGTTACACGAGCACTTCAATGTTTTTTAAACTTATTTGAACTCCGGACTTCTTTTGTGTTTAGTATGCAGCATTCAAAGCGACGTCATCAATTTCCAACATGTTCTGACATCATTTGTTGTTTTTCGGTCATTTACCTAATTGTTTAGAGAGCTAAATGACCGTGAAATTGAAAATCACTACAAAATGAATTCTAAAAATGTTTAAACTTGGCATGGTATCATTATTTCACCCGCATATCATGTGCGAAAGAGTGGAGAGGGACACGGAAAAAAATGGACGCACTTCATGTACAAACTGGACAAACTCTTTCGGAATATCAGGGTTTCGGACGATAACTCATCTGTTACACGGGCACTTCAATGTTTTTTAAACTTATTTGAACTCCGGACTTCTTTTGTGTTCAGTATGCTGCATTCAAATTGACGTCATCAATTTCCAACATGTTCTGACATCATTTGTTGTTTTTCGGTCATTTACCTAATTGTTTAGAGAGCTAAATGACCGTCAAATTGAAAAACACTACAAAATGAATTCTGGAAATGTTGAAACTTGGCATGGTATCATCATTTGACCCGCATAGCATGTGCGAAAGAGTAGAGAGGGTCACGGCATAAACTGGACGCACTTCGTGTACAAACTGGACAAACTGTTTCGGACTATCAGGGTTTCGGATGAGAACTCATCTGTTACACATGGGCACTTCAATGTTTTTTAAACTTATTAGAACTCCGGACTTCTTTTGTGTTAAGTATGCAGCATTCAAAGTGACATCATCAATTTCCAACATGTTCTGACATCATTTATTGTTATTCGGTCATTTACCTAATTGTTTAGAGAGCTAAATGACCGTGAAATTGAAAATCACAACAAAATGAATTCTGAAAATGTTGAAACTTGGCATGGTATCATCATTTCTCCCGAATAGCATGTGCGAAAGAGTGGAGAGGGTCACGGCAAAAACTGGATGCACTTCATGTACAAACTGGACAAACTCTTTCGGAGTATCAGGGTTTCGAACGAGAACTCATCTGTTACACGGGCACTTCAATGTTTTTTAAACTTATTTGAATTCCGGACTTCTTTTGTGTTCAGTATGCAGCATTCAAAGCGACGTCATCAATTTCCAACATGTTCTGACATCATTTGTTGTTTTTCGGTCATTTACCTAATTGTTTAGACAGCTAAATGACCGTGAAATTGAAAATCACTACAAAATGAATTCTGAAAATGTTGAAACTTGGCATGGTATCATCATTTGACCCGCATAGCATGTGCGAAAGAGTAGAGAGGGTCACGGCAAAAACTGGACACACTTCGTGTACAAACTGGACAAACTCTTTCGGAGTATCAGGGTTTCGGATGAGAACTCATCTGTTACACGAGCACTTCAATGTTTTTTAAACTTATTTGAACTCCTGACTTCTTTTGTGTTCAGTATGCAGCACTCAAAGCGATGTCATAAATTTCCAACATGTTCTGACATCATTTGTTGTTTTTCGGTCATTTACCTAATTGTTTAGAGAGCTAAATGACCATGAAATTGAAAATCACTACAAAATGAATTCTGAAAATGTTTAAACTTGGCATGGTATCATCATTTCACCCGCATAGCATGTGCGAAAGAGTAGAGAGGGTCACGGGAAAAACTGGACGCACTTCGTGTACAAACTGGACAAACTCTTTCGGAGTATCAGGGTTTCGGACGAGAACTCATCTGTTACACGGGCACTTCAATGTTTTTTAAAGTTATTTGAACTCCGGACTTCTTTTGTGTTAAGTATGCAGCATTCAAAGCAACATCATTAATTTCCAACATGTTCTGACATCATTTGTTGTTTTTCAGTCATTTACCTAATTGTTTAGAGAGCTAAATGACCGTGAAATTGAAAATCACTACAAAATGAATTCTGGAAATGTTGAAACTTGGCATGGTATCATCATTTGACCCGCATAGCATGTGCGAAAGAGTAGAGAGGGTCACGGCATAAACTGGACGCACTTCGTGTACAAACTGGACAAACTCTTTTGGAGTATCAGGGTTTCGGACGAGAACTCATCTGTTACACGGGAACTTCAATGTTTTTTAAACATATTTGAAATCCGGACTTCTTTTGTGTTCAGTATGCAGCATTCAATGCAACGTCATTAATTTCCAACATGTTCTGACATCATTTGTTGTTTTTCGGTCATTTACCTAATTGTTTAGAGAGCTAAATGACCGTGAAATTGAAAATCACTACAAAATGAATTCTGAAAATGTTGAAACTTGGCATGGTATCATCATTTGACCCGCATAGCATGTGCGAAAGAGTAGAGAGGGTCACGGCAAAAACTGGACACACTTCGTGTACAAACTGGACAAACTCTTTCGGAGTATCAGGGTTTCGGATGAGAACTCATCTGTTACACGGGCACTTCAATGTTTTTTAAACTTATTTGAACTCCTGACTTCTTTTGTGTTCAGTATGCAGCACTCAAAGCGATGTCATAAGTTTCCAACATGTTCTGACATCATTTGTTGTTTTTCGGTCATTTACCTAATTGTTTAGAGAGCTAAATGACCGTGAAATTGAAAATCACTACAAAATGAATTCTGAAAATGTTTAAACTTGGCATGGTATCATCATTTCACCCGCATAGCATGTGCGAAAGAGTAGAGAGGGTCACGGCATAAACTGGACGCACTTCGTGTCCAAACTGGACAAACTCTTTCGGAGTATCAGGGTTTCGGACGAGAACTCATCTGTTACACGGGCACTTCAATGTTTTTTAAACTTATTTGAACTCCGGACTTCTTTTGTGTTAAGTATGCAGCATTCAAAGCAACATCATTATTTTCCAACATGTTCTGACATCATTTGTTGTTTTTCGGTCATTTACCTAATTGTTTAGAGAGCTAAATGACCGTCAAATTGAAAATCACTACAAAATGAATTCTGGAAATGTTGAAACTTGGCATGGTATCATCATTTGACCCGCATAGCATGTGCGAAAGAGTAGAGAGGGTCACGGCATAAACTGGACGCACTTCGTGTCCAAACTGGACAAACTCTTTCGGACTATCAGGGTTTCAGACGAGAACTCATCTGTTACACATGGGCACTTCAATGTTTTTTCAACTTATTTGAACTCTGGACTTCTTTTGTGTTAAGTATGCAGCATTCAAAGTGACATCATCAATTTCCAACATGTTCTGACATCATTTATTGTTATTCGGTCATTTACCTAATTGTTTAGAGAGCTAAATGACCGTGAAATTGAAAATCACAACAAAATGAATTCTGAAAATGTTGAAACTTGGCATGGTATCATCATTTCACCCGAATAGCATGTGCGAAAGAGTGGAGAGGGTCACGGCATAAACTGGACGCACTTCGTGTCCAAACTGGACAAACTCTTTCGGAGTATCAGGGTTTCGGACGAGAACTCATCTGTTACACGGGAACTTCAATGTTTTTTAAACATATTTGAAATCCGGACTTCTTTTGTGTTCAGTATGCAGCATTCAATGCAACGTCATTAATTTCCAACATGTTCTGACATCATTTGTTGTTTTTCGGTCATTTACCTAATTGTTTAGAGAGCTAAATGACCGTGAAATTGAAAATCACTACAAAATGAATTCTGAAAATGTTGAAACTTGGCATGGTATCATCATTTCACCCGCATAGCATGTGCGAAAGAGTAGAGAGGGTCACGGCAAAAACTAGACGCACTTCGTGTACAAACTGGACAAACTCTTTTGGACTATCAGGGTTTCGGACGAGAACTCATCTGTTACACGGGCACTTCAATGTTTTTTAAACTTATTTGAACTCCGGAATTCTTTTGTGTTCAGTATGCTGCATCCAAAGCGACGTCATCAATTTCCAACATGTTCTGACATCATTTGTTGTTTTTCGGTCATTTACCTAATTGTTTAGAGAGCTAAATGACCGTCAAATTGAAAATCACTACAAAATGAATTCTGGAAATGTTGAAACTTGGCATGGTATCATCATTTGACCCGCATAGCATGTGCGAAAGAGTAGAGAGGGTCACGGCATAAACTGGACGCACTTCGTGTCCAAACTGGACAAACTCTTTCGGACTATCAGGGTTTCAGACGAGAACTCATCTGTTACACATGGGCACTTCAATGTTTTTTCAACTTATTTGAACTCCGGACTTCTTTTGTGTTAATTATGCAGCATTCAAAGTGACATCATCAATTTCCAACATGTTCTGACATCATTTATTGTTATTCGGTCATTTACCTAATTGTTTAGAGAGCTAAATGACCGTGAAATTGAAAATCACAACAAAATGAATTCTGAAAATGTTGAAACTTGGCATGGTATCATCATTTCACCCGAATAGCATGTGCGAAAGAGTGGAGAGGGTCACGGAAAAAACTGGATGCACTTCATGTACAAACTGGACAAACTCTTTCGGAGTATCAGGGTTTCGGATGAGAACTCATCTGTTACACGGGCACTTCAATGTTTTTTAAACTTATTTGAATTCCGGACTTCTTTTGTGTTCAGTATGCAGCATTCAAAGCGACGTCATCAATTTCCAACATGTTCTGACATCATTTGTTGTTTTTCGGTCATTTACCTAATTGTTTAGAGAGCTAAATGACCGTGAAATTGAAAATCACTACAAAATGAATTCTGGAAATGTTGAAACTTGGCATGGTATCATCATTTGATCCGCATAGCATGTGCGAAAGAGTAGAGAGGGTAACGGCATAAACTGGACGCACTTCGTGTACAAACTGGACAAACTCTTTCAGAGTATCAGGGTTTCGGACGAGAACTCATTTGTTACACGGGCCCTTCAATGTTTTTAAACTTATTTGAACTCCAGACTTCTTTTGTGTTTAGTATGCAGCATTCAAAGCGACGTCATCAATTTCCAACATGTTCTGACATCATTTGTTGTTTTTCGGTCAATTACCTAATTGTTTAGAGAGCTAAATGACCGTCAAATTGAAAATCACTACAAAATGAATTCTGGAAATGTTGAAACTTGGCATGGTATCATCATTTGACCCGCATAGCATGTGCGAAAGAGTAGAGAGGGTCACGGCATAAACTGGACGCACTTCGTGTCCAAACTGGACAAACTCTTTCGGACTATCAGGGTTTCAGACGAGAACTCATCTGTTACACATGGGCACTTCAATGTTTTTTCAACTTATTTGAACTCCGGACTTCTTTTGTGTTAAGTATGCAGCATTCAAAGTGACATCATCAATTTCCAACATGTTCTGACATCATTTATTGTTATTCGGTCATTTACCTAATTGTTTAGAGAGCTAAATGACCGTGAAATTGAAAATCACAACAAAATGAATTCTGAAAATGTTGAAACTTGGCATGGTATCATCATTTCACCCGAATAGCATGTGCGAAAGAGTGGAGAGGGTCACGGGAAAAACTGGATGCACTTCATGTACAAACTGGACAAACTCTTTCGGAGTATCAGGGTTTCGGATGAGAACTCATCTGTTACACGGGCACTTCAATGTTTTTTAAACTTATTTGAATTCCGGACTTCTTTTGTGTTCAGTATGCAGCATTCAAAACGACGTCATCAATTTCCAACATGTTCTGACATCATTTGTTGTTTTTCGGTCATTTACCTAATTGTTTAGAGAGCTAAATGACCGTGAAATTGAAAATCACTACAAAATGAATTCTGGAAATGTTGAAACTTGGCATGGTATCATCATTTGATCCGCATAGCATGTGCGAAAGAGTAGAGAGGGTAACGGCATAAACTGGACGCACTTCGTGTACAAACTGGACAAACTCTTTCAGAGTATCAGGGTTTCGGACGAGAACTCATTTGTTACACGGGCCCTTCAATGTTTTTAAACTTATTTGAACTCCAGACTTCTTTTGTGTTTAGTATGCAGCATTCAGAGCGACGTCATCAATTTCCAACATGTTCTGACATCATTTGTTGTTTTTCGGTCATTTACCTAATTGTTTAGAGAGCTAAATGACCGTGAAATTGAAAATCACTACAAAATGAATTCTTAAAATGTTGAAACTTGGCATCGTATCATCATTTCACCCGCATAGCATGTGCGAAAGAGTAGAGAGGGTCACGGCAAAAACTGGACAAACTCTTTCGGAGCATCAGGGTTTCAGACTAGAACTCATCTGTTACACGGGCACTTCAATGTTTTTTAAACTTATTTGAACTCCGGACTTCTTTTGTGTTCAGTATGCAGCATTCAAAGCGACGTCATTAATTTCCAACATGTTCTGACATCGTTTGTTCTTTTTCGGTCATTTACCTAATTGTTTAGAGAGCTAAATGACCGTGAAATTGAAAATCACTACAAAATAAATTCTTAAAATGTTGAAACTTGGCATGGTATCATCATTTCAGCCGCATAGCATGTGCGAAAGAGTAGAGAGGGTCACGGCAAAAACTGGACGCACTTCATGTACAAACTGGACAAACTCTTTCGGAGTATCAGGGTTTCGGACGAGAACTCATCTGTTACACGAGCACTTCAATGATTTTTAAACTTATTTGAACTCCGGACTTCTTTTGTGTTCCGTGTGCAGCATTCAAAGCGACGTCATAAATTTCCAACAATTTCTGACATCATTTGTTGTTTTTCGGTCATTTACCTAATTGTTTAGAGAGCTAAATGACCGTGAAATTGAAAATCACTACAAAATGAATTCTGAAAATGATGAAACTTGGCATGGTATCATCGTTTCACCCGCATAGCATGTGCGAAAGAGCAGAGAGGGTCACGGCAAAAACTGGACGCACTTCGTGCACAAACTGGACAAACTCTTTCGGAGTTTCAGGGTTTCGGACGAGAACTCATCTGTTACACGAGCACTTCAATGTTTTTGAAACTTATTTGAACTCCGGACTTCTTTTGTGTTCAGTATGCAGCACTCAAAGCGACGTCATAAATTTCCAACATGTTCTGACATCATTTTTTGTTTTTCGGTCATTTACCTAATTGTTTAGAGAGCTAAATGACCGTGAAATTGAAAATCACTACAAAATGAATTCTGAAAATGTTTAAACTTGGCATGGTATCATCATTTCACACGCATAGCATGTGCGAAAGAGTAGAGAGGGTCACGGGAAAATCTGGACGCACTTCGTGTACAAACTGGACTAACTCTTTCGGAGTATCAGGGTTTCGGACGAGAACTTATCTGTTACACGGGCACTTCAATGTTTTTCAAACTTATTTGAACTCCGGACTTCTTTTGTGTTCAGTATGCAGCATTCAAAGCAACATCATCAATTTCCAACATGTTCTGACATCATTTGTTGTTTTCCAGTCATTTACCTAATTGTTTAGAGAGCTAAATGACCGTGACATTGAAAATCACTACAAAATGAATTCTGAAAATGTTTAAACTTGGCATGGTATCATCATTTCACCCGCGTAGCATGTGCGAAAGAGTAGAGAGGGTCACGGCAAAAACTGGAGGCACTTCGTGTACAAACTGGACCAACTCTTTCGGACTATCAGGGTTTCGGACGAGAACTCATCTGTTACACGGGCACTTCAATGTTTTTTAAACTTATTTGAACTCCGGACTTCTTTTGTGTTCAGTATGCTGCATCCAAAGCGACGTCATCAATTTCCAACATGTTCTGACATCATTTGTTGTTTTTCGGTCATTTACCTAATTGTTTAGAGAGCTAAATGACCGTGAAATTGAAAATCACTACAAAATGAATTCTGAAAATGTTGAAACTTGGCATGGTATCATCATTTCACCCGCATAGCATGTGCGAAAGTGTAGAGAGGGTCACGGCAAAAATTGGACGCACTTCGTGTACAAACTGGACAAACTCTTTCGGAGTATCAGGGTTTCGGACGAGAACTCATCTGTTACACGGGCACTTCAATGTTTTTTAAACTTATTTGAACTCCGGACTTCTTATGTGTTTAGTATGCAGCATTCAAAGTGACGTCATAAATTTCCAACATGTTCTGACATCATTTGTTGTTTTTCAGTCATTTACCTAATTGTTTAGAGAGCTAAATGACCGTGAAATTGAAAATCACTACAAAATGAATTCTGGAAATGTTGAAACTTGGCATGGTATCATAATTTCACCCGCATAGCATGTGCGAAAGAGTAGAGAGGGTCAAGGCATAAACTGGACGCACTTCGTGTACAAACTGGACAAACTCTTTCGGAGTATCAGGGTTTCAGACGAGAACTCATCTGTTACACGAGCACTTCAATGTTTATTAAACTTATTTGAACTCCGGACTTCTTTTTTGTTCAGTATGCAGCATTCAAAGTGACATCATCAATTTCCAACATGTTCTGACATCATTTGTTGTTTTTCGGTCATTTACCTAATTGTTTAGAGAGCTAAATGACCGTGAAATTGAAAATCACTACAAAATGAATTCTGAAAATGTTGAAACTTGGCATGGTATCATCATTTCACCCGCATAGCATGTGCGAAAGAGTAGAGAGGGTCACGGCAAAAACTGGACGCACTTCGTGTACAAACTGGACAAACTCTTTCGGAGTATCAGGGTTTCAGACTAGAACTCATCTGTTACACGGGCACTTCAATGTTTTTTAAACTTATTTGAACTCCGGACTTCTTTTGTGTTCAGTATGCAGCATTCAAAGCGACGTCATCAATTTCCAACATGTTCTGACATCATTTGTTGTTTTTCAGTCATTTACCTAATTGTTTAGAGAGCTAAATGACCGTGAAATTGAAAATCACTACAAAATGAATTCTGAAAATGTTGAAACTTGGCATGGTATCATCATTTCACCCGCATAGCATGTGCGAAAGAGTAGAGGGTCATGGCAAAAATTGGACGCGCTTCGTGTACAAACTGGACAAACTCTTTCGGAGTATCAGGGTTTCGGACGAGAACTCATCTGTTACACGGGCACTTCAATGTTTCTTAAACTTATTTGAACTCCGGACTTCTTTTGTGTTCAGTATGCAGCATTCAAAGTGACGTCATCAATTTCCAACATGTTCTGACATCATTTGTTGTTTTTCGGTCATTTACCAAATTGTTTAGAGAGCTAAATGACCGTGAAACTGAAAATCACTACAAAATGAATTCTGAAAATGTTGAAACGTGGCATGGTATCATCATTTCACTCGCATAGCATGTGCGAAAGAGTAGAGGGTCACGGCAAAAATTGGACGCACTTCGTGTACAAACTGGACAAACTCTTTCGGAGTATTAGGGTTTCGGACAAGAACTCATCTGTTACCTGGGCACTTCAATGTTTTTTAAACTTATTTGAACTCCGGACTTCTTTTGTGTTCAGTATGCAGCATTCAAAGCGACGTCATCAATTTCCAACATGTTCTGACATAATTTTTTGTTTTTCGGTCATTTACCAAATTGTTTAGAGAGCTAAATGACCGTGAAATTGAAAATCACTACAAAATGAATTCTGAAAATGTTTAAACATGGCATGGTATCATCATTTCACCCGCATAGCATGTGCGAAAGAGTAGAGAGTGTCACGGGAAAAACTGGACGCACTTCGTGTACAAACTGGACAAACTCTTTCAGAGTATCAGGGTTTCGGACGAGAACTCATCTGTTACACGAGCACTTCAATGTTTTTTAAACTTATTTGAACTCCGGACTTCTTTTGTGTTTAGTATGCAGCATTCAAAGCGACGTCATCAATTTCCAACATGTTCTGACATCATTTGTTGTTTTTCGGTCATTTACCTAATTGTTTAGAGAGCTAAATGACCGTGAAATTGAAAATCACTACAAAATGAATTCTAAAAATGTTTAAACTTGGCATGGTATCATTATTTCACCCGCATATCATGTGCGAAAGAGTGGAGAGGGACACGGCAAAAAATGGACGCACTTCATGTACAAACTGGACAAACTCTTTCGGAATATCAGGGTTTCGGACGAGAACTCATCTGTTACACGGGCACTTCAATGTTTTTTAAACTTATTTGAACTCCGGACTTCTTTTGTGTTCAGTATGCTGCATTCAAATTGACGTCATCAATTTCCAACATGTTCTGACATCATTTGTTGTTTTTCGGTCATTTACCTAATTGTTTAGAGAGCTAAATGACCGTGAAATTGAAAATCACTACAAAATGAATTCTGGAAATGTTGAAACTTGGCATGGTATCATCATTTGACCCGCATAGCATGTGCGAAAGAGTAGAGAGGGTCACGGCAAAAACTGGACGCACTTCGTGCACAAACTGGACAAACTCTTTCGTAGTATCAGGGTTTCGGACGAGAACTCATCTGTTACATGAGCACTTCAATGTTTTTTAAACTTATTTGAACTCCGGACTTCTTTTGTGTTCAGTATGCAGCACTCAAAGCGACGTCATAAATTTCCAACATGTTCTGACATCATTTGTTGTTTTTCGGTCATTTACCTAATTGTTTAGAGAGCTAAATGACCGTGAAATTGAAAATCACTACAAAATGAATTCTGAAAATGTTTAAACTTGGCATGGTATCATCATTTCACCCGCATAGCATGTGCGAAAGAGTAGAGAGGGTCACGGGAAAAACTGGACGCACTTCCTGCACAAACTGGACAAACTCTTTCGGAGTATCAGGGTTTCGGACGAGAACTCATCTGTTACACGGGCACTTCAATGTTTTTTAAACTTATTTGAACTCCGGACTTCTTTTGTGTTCAGTATGCAGCATTCAAAGCAACATCATCAATTTCCAACATGTTCTGACATCATTTGTTGTTTTTCGGTCATTTACCTAATTGTTTAGAGAGCTAAATGACCGTGAAATTGAAAATCACTACAAAATGAATTCTGAAAATGTTTAAACTTGGCATGGTATCATCATTTCACCCGCATAGCATGTGCGAAAGAGTAGAGAGGGTCACGGCATAAACGGGACACACATCGTGTACAAACTGGACAAACTCTTTCGGACTATCAGGGTTTCGGACGAGAACTCATCTGTTACACGGGCACTTCAATGTTTTTTAAACTTATTTGAACTCCGGACTTCTTTTGTGTTCAGTATGCTGCATCCAAAGCGACGTCATCAATTTCCAACATGTTCTGACATCATTTGTTGTTTTTCGGTCATTTACCTAATTGTTTAGAGAGCTAAATGACCGTGAAATTGAAAATCACTACAAAATGAATTCTGAAAATGTTTAAACTTGGCATGGTATCATCATTTCACCCGCATAGCATGTGCGAAAGAGTAGAGAGGGTCACGGGAAAAACTGGACGCACTTCCTGCACAAACTGGACAAACTCTTTCGGAGTATCAGGGTTTCGGACGAGAACTCATCTGTTACACGGGCACTTCAATGTTTTTTAAACTTATTTGAACTCCGGACTTCTTTTGTGTTCAGTATGCAGCATTCAAAGAAACATCATCAATTTCCAACATGTTCTGACATCATTTGTTGTTTTTCGGTCATTTACCTAATTGTTTAGAGAGCTAACTGACCGTGAAATTGAAAATCACTACAAAATGAATTCTGAAAATGTTTAAACTTGGCATGGTATCATCATTTCACCCGCATAGCATGTGCGAAAGAGTAGAGAGGGTCACGGCATAAACTGGACGCACTTTGTGTACAAACTGGACAAACTCTTTCGGACTATCAGGGTTTCGGACGAGAACTCATCTGTTACACGGGCACTTCAATGTTTTTTAAACTTATTTGAACTCCGGACTTCTTTTGTGTTCAGTATGCTGCATCCAAAGCGACGTCATCAATTTCCAACATGTTCTGACATCATTTGTTGTTTTTCGGTCATTTACCTAATTGTTTAGAGAGCTAAATGACCGTGAAATTGAAAATCACTACAAAATGAATTCTGGAAATGTTGAAACTTGGCATGGTATCATCATTTGACCCGCATAGCATGTGCGAAAGAGTAGAGAGGGTCACGGCAAAAACTGGACGCACTTCGTGCACAAACTGGACAAACTCTTTCGGAGTATCAGGGTTTCGGACGAGAACTCATCTGTTACACGAGCACTTCAATGTTTTTTAAACTTATTTGAACTCCGGACTTCTTTTGTGTTCAGTATGCAGCACTCAAAGCGACGTCATAAATTTCCAACATGTTCTGACATCATTTGTTGTTTTTCGGTCATTTACCTAATTGTTTAGAGAGCTAAATGACCGTCAAATTGAAAATCACTACAAAATGAATTCTGGAAATGTTGAAACTTGGCATGGTATCATCATTTCACCCGCATAGCATGTGCGAAAGAGTAGAGAGGGTCACGGGAAAAACTGGACGCACTTCCTGCACAAACTGGACAAACTCTTTCGGAGTATCAGGGTTTCGGACGAGAACTCATCTGTTACACGGGCACTTCAATGTTTTTTAAACTTATTTGAACTCCGGACTTCTTTTGTGTTCAGTATGCAGCATTCAAAGCAACATCATCAATTTCCAACATGTTCTGACATCATTTGTTGTTTTTCGGTCATTTACCTAATTGTTTAGAGAGCTAAATGACCGTGAAATTGAAAATCACTACAAAATGAATTATGAAAATGTTTAAACTTGGCATGGTATCATCATTTCACCCGCATAGCATGTGCGAAAGAGTAGAGAGGGTCACGGCATAAACGGGACACACATCGTGTACAAACTGGACAAACTCTTTCGGACTATCAGGGTTTCGGACGAGAACTCATCTGTTACACGGGCACTTCAATGTTTTTTAAACTTATTTGAACTCCGGACTTCTTTTGTGTTCAGTATGCTGCATCCAAAGCGACGTCATCAATTTCCAACATGTTCTGACATCATTTGTTGTTTTTCGGTCATTTACCTAATTGTTTAGAGAGCTAAATGACCGTGAAATTGAAAATCACTACAAAATGAATTCTGAAAATGTTTAAACTTGGCATGGTATCATCATTTCACCCGCATAGCATGTGCGAAAGAGTAGAGAGGGTCACGGGAAAAACTGGACGCACTTCCTGCACAAACTGGACAAACTCTTTCGGAGTATCAGGGTTTCGGACGAGAACTCATCTGTTACACGGGCACTTCAATGTTTTTTAAACTTATTTGAACTCCGGACTTCTTTTGTGTTCAGTATGCAGCATTCAAAGAAACATCATCAATTTCCAACATGTTCTGACATCATTTGTTGTTTTTCGGTCATTTACCTAATTGTTTAGAGAGCTAACTGACCGTGAAATTGAAAATCACTACAAAATGAATTCTGAAAATGTTTAAACTTGGCATGGTATCATCATTTCACCCGCATAGCATGTGCGAAAGAGTAGAGAGGGTCACGGCATAAACTGGACGCACTTTGTGTACAAACTGGACAAACTCTTTCGGACTATCAGGGTTTCGGACGAGAACTCATCTGTTACACGGGCACTTCAATGTTTTTTAAACTTATTTGAACTCCGGACTTCTTTTGTGTTCAGTATGCTGCATCCAAAGCGACGTCATCAATTTCCAACATGTTCTGACATCATTTGTTGTTTTTCGGTCATTTACCTAATTGTTTAGAGAGCTAAATGACCGTGAAATTGAAAATCACTACAAAATGAATTCTGGAAATGTTGAAACTTGGCATGGTATCATCATTTGACCCGCATAGCATGTGCGAAAGAGTAGAGAGGGTCACGGCAAAAACTGGACGCACTTCGTGCACAAACTGGACAAACTCTTTCGGAGTATCAGGGTTTCGGACGAGAACTCATCTGTTACACGAGCACTTCAATGTTTTTTAAACTTATTTGAACTCCGGACTTCTTTTGTGTTCAGTATGCAGCACTCAAAGCGACGTCATAAATTTCCAACATGTTCTGACATCATTTGTTGTTTTTCGGTCATTTACCTAATTGTTTAGAGAGCTAAATGACCGTCAAATTGAAAATCACTACAAAATGAATTCTGGAAATGTTGAAACTTGGCATGGTATCATCATTTCACCCGCATAGCATGTGCGAAAGAGTAGAGAGGGTCACGGGAAAAACTGGACGCACTTCCTGCACAAACTGGACAAACTCTTTCGGAGTATCAGGGTTTCGGACGAGAACTCATCTGTTACACGGGCACTTCAATGTTTTTTAAACTTATTTGAACTCCGGACTTCTTTTGTGTTCAGTATGCAGCATTCAAAGCAACATCATCAATTTCCAACATGTTCTGACATCATTTGTTGTTTTTCGGTCATTTACCTAATTGTTTAGAGAGCTAAATGACCGTGAAATTGAAAATCACTACAAAATGAATTATGAAAATGTTTAAACTTGGCATGGTATCATCATTTCACCCGCATAGCATGTGCGAAAGAGTAGAGAGGGTCACGGCATAAACGGGACACACATCGTGTACAAACTGGACAAACTCTTTCGGACTATCAGGGTTTCGGACGAGAACTCATCTGTTACACGGGCACTTCAATGTTTTTTAAACTTATTTGAACTCCGGACTTCTTTTGTGTTCAGTATGCTGCATCCAAAGCGACGTCATCAATTTCCAACATGTTCTGACATCATTTGTTGTTTTTCGGTCATTTACCTAATTGTTTAGAGAGCTAAATGACCGTGAAATTGAAAATCACTACAAAATGAATTCTGAAAATGTTTAAACTTGGCATGGTATCATCATTTCACCCGCATAGCATGTGCGAAAGAGTAGAGAGGGTCACGGGAAAAACTGGACGCACTTCCTGCACAAACTGGACAAACTCTTTCGGAGTATCAGGGTTTCGGACGAGAACTCATCTGTTACACGGGCACTTCAATGTTTTTTAAACTTATTTGAACTCCGGACTTCTTTTGTGTTCAGTATGCAGCATTCAAAGAAACATCATCAATTTCCAACATGTTCTGACATCATTTGTTGTTTTTCGGTCATTTACCTAATTGTTTAGAGAGCTAAATGACCGTGAAATTGAAAATCACTACAAAATGAATTCTGAAAATGTTTAAACTTGGCATGGTATCATCATTTCACCCGCATAGCATGTGCGAAAGAGTAGAGAGGGTCACGGCATAAACTGGACGCACTTTGTGTACAAACTGGACAAACTCTTTCGAACTATCAGGGTTTCGGACGAGAACTCATCTGTTACACGGGCACTTCAATGTTTTTTAAACTTATTTGAACTCCGGACTTCTTTTGTGTTCAGTATGCTGCATCCAAAGCGACGTCATCAATTTCCAACATGTTCTGACATCATTTGTTGTTTTTCGGTCATTTACCTAATTGTTTAGAGAGCTAAATGACCGTGAAATTGAAAATCACTACAAAATGAATTCTGGAAATGTTGAAACTTGGCATGGTATCATCATTTGACCCGCATAGCATGTGCGAAAGAGTAGAGAGGGTCACGGCAAAAACTGGACGCACTTCCTGCACAAACTGGACAAACTCTTTCGGAGTATCAGGGTTTCGGACGAGAACTCATCTGTTACACGGGCACTTCAATGTTTTTTAAACTTATTTGAACTCCGGACTTCTTTTGTGTTCAGTATGCAGCATTCAAAGCAACATCATCAATTTCCAACATGTTCTGACATCATTTGTTGTTTTTCGGTCATTTACCTAATTGTTTAGAGAGCTAAATGACCGTGAAATTGAAAATCACTACAAAATGAATTCTGAAAATGTTTAAACTTGGCATGGTATCATCATTTCACCCGCATAGCATGTGCGAAAGAGTAGAGAGGGTCACGGCATAAACGGGACACACATCGTGTACAAACTGGACAAACTCTTTCGGACTATCAGGGTTTCGGACGAGAACTCATCTGTTACACGGGCACTTCAATGTTTTTTAAACTTATTTGAACTCCGGACTTCTTTTGTGTTCAGTATGCTGCATCCAAAGCGACGTCATCAATTTCCAACATGTTCTGACATCATTTGTTGTTTTTCGGTCATTTACCTAATTGTTTAGAGAGCTAAATGACCGTGAAATTGAAAATCACTACAAAATGAATTCTGAAAATGTTTAAACTTGGCATGGTATCATCATTTCACCCGCATAGCATGTGCGAAAGAGTAGAGAGGGTCACGGGAAAAACTGGACGCACTTCCTGCACAAACTGGACAAACTCTTTCGGAGTATCAGGGTTTCGGACGAGAACTCATCTGTTACACGGGCACTTCAATGTTTTTTAAACTTATTTGAACTCCGGACTTCTTTTGTGTTCAGTATGCAGCATTCAAAGAAACATCATCAATTTCCAACATGTTCTGACATCATTTGTTGTTTTTCGGTCATTTACCTAATTGTTTAGAGAGCTAACTGACCGTGAAATTGAAAATCACTACAAAATGAATTCTGAAAATGTTTAAACTTGGCATGGTATCATCATTTCACCCGCATAGCATGTGCGAAAGAGTAGAGAGGGTCACGGCATAAACTGGACGCACTTTGTGTACAAACTGGACAAACTCTTTCGGACTATCAGGGTTTCGGACGAGAACTCATCTGTTACACGGGCACTTCAATGTTTTTTAAACTTATTTGAACTCCGGACTTCTTTTGTGTTCAGTATGCTGCATCCAAAGCGACGTCATCAATTTCCAACATGTTCTGACATCATTTGTTGTTTTTCGGTCATTTACCTAATTGTTTAGAGAGCTAAATGACCGTGAAATTGAAAATCACTACAAAATGAATTCTGGAAATGTTGAAACTTGGCATGGTATCATCATTTGACCCGCATAGCATGTGCGAAAGAGTAGAGAGGGTCACGGCAAAAACTGGACGCACTTCGTGCACAAACTGGACAAACTCTTTCGGAGTATCAGGGTTTCGGACGAGAACTCATCTGTTACACGAGCACTTCAATGTTTTTTAAACTTATTTGAACTCCGGACTTCTTTTGTGTTCAGTATGCAGCACTCAAAGCGACGTCATAAATTTCCAACATGTTCTGACATCATTTGTTGTTTTTCGGTCATTTACCTAATTGTTTAGAGAGCTAAATGACCGTCAAATTGAAAATCACTACAAAATGAATTCTGGAAATGTTGAAACTTGGCATGGTATCATCATTTCACCCGCATAGCATGTGCGAAAGAGTAGAGAGGGTCACGGGAAAAACTGGACGCACTTCCTGCACAAACTGGACAAACTCTTTCGGAGTATCAGGGTTTCGGACGAGAACTCATCTGTTACACGGGCACTTCAATGTTTTTTAAACTTATTTGAACTCCGGACTTCTTTTGTGTTCAGTATGCAGCATTCAAAGCAACATCATCAATTTCCAACATGTTCTGACATCATTTGTTGTTTTTCGGTCATTTACCTAATTGTTTAGAGAGCTAAATGACCGTGAAATTGAAAATCACTACAAAATGAATTATGAAAATGTTTAAACTTGGCATGGTATCATCATTTCACCCGCATAGCATGTGCGAAAGAGTAGAGAGGGTCACGGCATAAACGGGACACACATCGTGTACAAACTGGACAAACTCTTTCGGACTATCAGGGTTTCGGACGAGAACTCATCTGTTACACGGGCACTTCAATGTTTTTTAAACTTATTTGAACTCCGGACTTCTTTTGTGTTCAGTATGCTGCATCCAAAGCGACGTCATCAATTTCCAACATGTTCTGACATCATTTGTTGTTTTTCGGTCATTTACCTAATTGTTTAGAGAGCTAAATGACCGTGAAATTGAAAATCACTACAAAATGAATTCTGAAAATGTTTAAACTTGGCATGGTATCATCATTTCACCCGCATAGCATGTGCGAAAGAGTAGAGAGGGTCACGGGAAAAACTGGACGCACTTCCTGCACAAACTGGACAAACTCTTTCGGAGTATCAGGGTTTCGGACGAGAACTCATCTGTTACACGGGCACTTCAATGTTTTTTAAACTTATTTGAACTCCGGACTTCTTTTGTGTTCAGTATGCAGCATTCAAAGAAACATCATCAATTTCCAACATGTTCTGACATCATTTGTTGTTTTTCGGTCATTTACCTAATTGTTTAGAGAGCTAACTGACCGTGAAATTGAAAATCACTACAAAATGAATTCTGAAAATGTTTAAACTTGGCATGGTATCATCATTTCACCCGCATAGCATGTGCGAAAGAGTAGAGAGGGTCACGGCATAAACTGGACGCACTTTGTGTACAAACTGGACAAACTCTTTCGGACTATCAGGGTTTCGGACGAGAACTCATCTGTTACACGGGCACTTCAATGTTTTTTAAACTTATTTGAACTCCGGACTTCTTTTGTGTTCAGTATGCTGCATCCAAAGCGACGTCATCAATTTCCAACATGTTCTGACATCATTTGTTGTTTTTCGGTCATTTACCTAATTGTTTAGAGAGCTAAATGACCGTGAAATTGAAAATCACTACAAAATGAATTCTGGAAATGTTGAAACTTGGCATGGTATCATCATTTGACCCGCATAGCATGTGCGAAAGAGTAGAGAGGGTCACGGCAAAAACTGGACGCACTTCGTGCACAAACTGGACAAACTCTTTCGGAGTATCAGGGTTTCGGACGAGAACTCATCTGTTACACGAGCACTTCAATGTTTTTTAAACTTATTTGAACTCCGGACTTCTTTTGTGTTCAGTATGCAGCACTCAAAGCGACGTCATAAATTTCCAACATGTTCTGACATCATTTGTTGTTTTTCGGTCATTTACCTAATTGTTTAGAGAGCTAAATGACCGTCAAATTGAAAATCACTACAAAATGAATTCTGGAAATGTTGAAACTTGGCATGGTATCATCATTTCACCCGCATAGCATGTGCGAAAGAGTAGAGAGGGTCACGGGAAAAACTGGACGCACTTCCTGCACAAACTGGACAAACTCTTTCGGAGTATCAGGGTTTCGGACGAGAACTCATCTGTTACACGGGCACTTCAATGTTTTTTAAACTTATTTGAACTCCGGACTTCTTTTGTGTTCAGTATGCAGCATTCAAAGCAACATCATCAATTTCCAACATGTTCTGACATCATTTGTTGTTTTTCGGTCATTTACCTAATTGTTTAGAGAGCTAAATGACCGTGAAATTGAAAATCACTACAAAATGAATTATGAAAATGTTTAAACTTGGCATGGTATCATCATTTCACCCGCATAGCATGTGCGAAAGAGTAGAGAGGGTCACGGCATAAACGGGACACACATCGTGTACAAACTGGACAAACTCTTTCGGACTATCAGGGTTTCGGACGAGAACTCATCTGTTACACGGGCACTTCAATGTTTTTTAAACTTATTTGAACTCCGGACTTCTTTTGTGTTCAGTATGCTGCATCCAAAGCGACGTCATCAATTTCCAACATGTTCTGACATCATTTGTTGTTTTTCGGTCATTTACCTAATTGTTTAGAGAGCTAAATGACCGTGAAATTGAAAATCACTACAAAATGAATTCTGAAAATGTTTAAACTTGGCATGGTATCATCATTTCACCCGCATAGCATGTGCGAAAGAGTAGAGAGGGTCACGGGAAAAACTGGACGCACTTCCTGCACAAACTGGACAAACTCTTTCGGAGTATCAGGGTTTCGGACGAGAACTCATCTGTTACACGGGCACTTCAATGTTTTTTAAACTTATTTGAACTCCGGACTTCTTTTGTGTTCAGTATGCAGCATTCAAAGAAACATCATCAATTTCCAACATGTTCTGACATCATTTGTTGTTTTTCGGTCATTTACCTAATTGTTTAGAGAGCTAAATGACCGTGAAATTGAAAATCACTACAAAATGAATTCTGAAAATGTTTAAACTTGGCATGGTATCATCATTTCACCCGCATAGCATGTGCGAAAGAGTAGAGAGGGTCACGGCATAAACTGGACGCACTTTGTGTACAAACTGGACAAACTCTTTCGAACTATCAGGGTTTCGGACGAGAACTCATCTGTTACACGGGCACTTCAATGTTTTTTAAACTTATTTGAACTCCGGACTTCTTTTGTGTTCAGTATGCTGCATCCAAAGCGACGTCATCAATTTCCAACATGTTCTGACATCATTTGTTGTTTTTCGGTCATTTACCTAATTGTTTAGAGAGCTAAATGACCGTGAAATTGAAAATCACTACAAAATGAATTCTGGAAATGTTGAAACTTGGCATGGTATCATCATTTGACCCGCATAGCATGTGCGAAAGAGTAGAGAGGGTCACGGCAAAAACTGGACGCACTTCGTGCACAAACTGGACAAACTCTTTCGGAGTATCAGGGTTTCGGACGAGAACTCATCTGTTACACGAGCACTTCAATGTTTTTTAAACTTATTTGAACTCCGGACTTCTTTTGTGTTCAGTATGCAGCACTCAAAGCGACGTCATAAATTTCCAACATGTTCTGACATCATTTGTTGTTTTTCGGTCATTTACCTAATTGTTTAGAGAGCTAAATGACCGTGAAATTGAAAATCACTACAAAATGAATTCTGAAAATGTTTAAACTTGGCATGGTATCATCATTTCACCCGCATAGCATGTGCGAAAGAGTAGAGAGGGTCACGGGAAAAACTGGACGCACTTCCTGCACAAACTGGACAAACTCTTTCGGAGTATCAGGGTTTCGGACGAGAACTCATCTGTTACACGGGCACTTCAATGTTTTTTAAAATTATTTGAACTCCGGACTTCTTTTGTGTTCAGTATGCAGCATTCAAAGCAACATCATCAATTTCCAACATGTTCTGACATCATTTGTTGTTTTTCGGTCATTTACCTAATTGTTTAGAGAGCTAAATGACCGTGAAATTGAAAATCACTACAAAATGAATTCTGAAAATGTTTAAACTTGGCATGGTATCATCATTTCACCCGCATAGCATGTGCGAAAGAGTAGAGAGGGTCACGGCATAAACGGGACGCACATCGTGTACAAACTGGACAAACTCTTTCGGACTATCTGGGTTTCGGACGAGAACTCATCTGTTACACGGGCACTTCAATGTTTTTTAAACTTATTTGAACTCCAGACTTCTTTTGTGTTCAGTATGCTGCATCCAAAGCGACGTCATCAATTTCCAACATGTTCTGACATCATTTGTTGTTTTTCGGTCATTTACCTAATTGTTTAGAGAGCTAAATGACCGTGAAATTGAAAATCACTACAAAATGAATTCTGAAAATGTTTAAACTTGGCATGGTATCATCATTTCACCCGCATAGCATGTGCGAAAGAGTAGAGAGGGTCACGGGAAAAACTGGACACACTTCCTGCACAAACTGGACAAACTCTTTCGGAGTATCAGGGTTTCGGACGAGAACTCATCTGTTACACGGGCACTTCAATGTTTTTTAAACTTATTTGAACTCCGGACTTTTTTTGTGTTCAGTATGCAGCATTCAAAGCAACATCATCAATTTCCAACATGTTCTGACATCATTTGTTGTTTTTAGGTCATTTACCTAATTGTTTAGAGAGCTAAATGACCGTGAAATTGAAAATCACTACAAAATGAATTCTGAAAATGTTTGGTATCATCATTTCACCCGCATAGCGTGTGCGAAAGAGTAGAGAGGGTCACGGCATAAACTGGACGCACTTCGTGTACAAACTGGACAAACTCTTTCGGACTATCAGGGTTTCGGACGAGAACTCATCTGTTACACGGGCACTTCAATGTTTTTTAAACTTATTTGAACTCCGGACTTCTTTTGTGTTCAGTATGCTGCATCCAAAGCGACGTCATCAATTTCCAACATGTTCTGACATCATTTGTTGTTTTTCGGTCATTTACCTAATTGTTTAGAGAGCTAAATGACCATCAAATTGAAAATCACTACAAAATGAATTCTGGAAATGTTGAAACTTGGCATGGTATCATCATTTGACCCGCATAGCATGTGCGAAAGAGTAGAGAGGGTCACGGCAAAAACTGGACGCACTTCGTGCACAAACTGGACAAACTCTTTCGGAGTATCAGGGTTTCGGACGAGAACTCATCTGTTACACGAGCACTTCAATGTTTTTTAAACTTATTTGAACTCCGGACTTCTTTTGTGTTCAGTATGCAGCACTCAAAGCGACGTCATAAATTTCCAACATGTTCTGACATCATTTGTTGTTTTTCGGTCATTTACCTAATTGTTTAGAGAGCTAAATGACCGTGAAATTGAAAATCACTACAAAATGAATTCTGGAAATGTTGAAACTTGGCATGGTATCATCATTTGACCCGCATAGCATGTGCGAAAGAGTAGAGAGGGTCACGGCAAAAACTGGACGCACTTCGTGCACAAACTGGACAAACTCTTTCGGAGTATCAGGGTTTCGGACGAGAACTCATCTGTTACACGAGCACTTCAATGTTTTTTAAACTTATTTGAACTCCGGACTTCTTTTGTGTTCAGTATGCAGCACTCAAAGCGACGTCATCAATTTCCAACATGTTCTGACATCATTTGTTGTTTTTCGGTCATTTACCTAATTGTTTAGAGAGCTAAATGACCGTGAAATTGAAAATCACTACAAAATGAATTCTGAAAATGTTTAAACTTGGCATGGTATCATCATTTCACCCGCATAGCATGTGCGAAAGAGTAGAGAGGGTCACGGGAAAAACTGGACGCACTTCCTGCACAAACTGGACAAACTCTTTCGGAGTATCAGGGTTTCGGACGAGAACTCATCTGTTACACGGGCACTTCAATGTTTTTTAAACTTATTTGAACTCCAGACTTCTTTTGTGTTCAGTATGCAGCATTCAAAGCAACATCATCAATTTCCAACATGTTATGACATCATTTGTTGTTTTTCGGTCATTTACCTAATTGTTTAGAGAGCTAAATGACCGTGAAATTGAAAATCACTACAAAATGAATTCTGAAAATGTTTAAACTTGGCATGGTATCATCATTTCACCCGCATAGCATGTGCGAAAGAGTAGAGAGGGTCACGGCATAAACTGGACGCACTTCGTGTACAAACTGGACAAACTCTTTCGGACTATCAGGGTTTCGGACGAGAACTCATCTGTTACATGGGCACTTCAATGTTTTTTAAACTTATTTGAACTCCGGACTTCTTTTGTGTTTAGTATGCTGCATCCAAAGCGACGTCATCAATTTCCAACATGTTCTGACATCATTTGTTCTTTTTCGGTCATTTACCTAATTGTTTAGAGAGCTAAATGACCGTGAAATTGAAAATCACTACAAAATGAATTCTGGAAATGTTGAAACTTGGCATGGTATCATCATTTGACCCGCATAGCATGTGCGAAAGAGTAGAGAGGGTCACGGCAAAAACTGGACGCACTTCGTGCACAAACTGGACAAACTCTTTCGGAGTATCAGGGTTTCGGACGAGAACTCATCTGTTACACGAGCACTTCAATGTTTTTTAAACTTATTTGAACTCCGGACTTCTTTTGTGTTCAGTATGCAGCACTCAAAGCGACGTCATAAATTTCCAACATGTTCTGACATCATTTGTTGTTTTTCGGTCATTTACCTAATTGTTTAGAGAGCTAAATGACCGTGAAATTGAAAATCACTACAAAATGAATTCTGGAAATGTTTAAACTTGGCATGGTATCATCATTTGACCCGCATAGCATGTGCGAAAGAGTAGAGAGGGTCACGGCAAAAACTGGACGCACTTCGTGCACAAACTGGACAAACTCTTTCGGAGTATCAGGGTTTCGGACGAGAACTCATCTGTTACACGAGCACTTCAATGTTTTTTAAACTTATTTGAACTCCGGACTTCTTTTGTGTTCAGTATGCAGCACTCAAAGCGACGTCATCAATTTCCAACATGTTCTGACATCATTTGTTGTTTTTCGGTCATTTACCTAATTGTTTAGAGAGCTAAATGACCGTGAAATTGAAAATCACTACAAAATGAATTCTGAAAATGTTTAAACTTGGCATGGTATCATCATTTCACCCGCATAGCATGTGCGAAAGAGTAGAGAGGGTCACGGGAAAAACTGGACGCACTTCCTGCACAAACTGGACAAACTCTTTCGGAGTATCAGGGTTTCGGACGAGAACTCATCTGTTACACGGGCACTTCAATGTTTTTTAAACTTATTTGAACTCCAGACTTCTTTTGTGTTCAGTATGCAGCATTCAAAGCAACATCATCAATTTCCAACATGTTATGACATCATTTGTTGTTTTTCGGTCATTTACCTAATTGTTTAGAGAGCTAAATGACCGTGAAATTGAAAATCACTACAAAATGAATTCTGAAAATGTTTAAACTTGGCATGGTATCATCATTTCACCCGCATAGCATGTGCGAAAGAGTAGAGAGGGTCACGGCATAAACTGGACGCACTTCGCGTACAAACTGGACAAACTCTTTCGGAGTATCAGGGTTTCGGACGAGAACTCATCTGTTACACGGGCACTTCAATGTTTTTTAAACTTATTTGAACTCCGGACTTCTTTTGTGTTCAGTATGCTGCATCCAAAGCGACATCATCAATTTCCAACATGTTCTGACATCATTTGTTGTTTTTCGGTCATTTACCTAATTGTTTAGAGAGCTAAATGACCGTGAAATTGAAAATCACTACAAAATGAATTCTGGAAATATTGAAACTTGGCATGGTATCATCATTTCACCCGCATAGCATGTGCGAAAGAGTAGAGAGGGTCACGGGAAAAACTGGACGCACTTCGTGCACAAGCTGGACAAACTCTTTCGGAGTATCAGGGTTTCGGACGAGAACTCATCTGTTACACGAGCACTTCAATGTTTTTTAAACTTATTTGAACTCTGGACTTCTTTTGTGTTCAGTATGCAGCATTCAAAGCGACATCATCAATTTCCAACATGTTCTGACATCATTTGTTGTTTTTCGGTCATTTACCTAATTATTTAGAGAGCTAAATGACCGTGAAATTGAAAATCACTACAAAATGAATTCTGAAAATGTTTAAACTTGGCATGGTATCATCATTTCACCCGCATAGCATGTGCGAAAGAGTAGAGAGGGTCACGGCATAAACTGGACGCACTTCGTGTACAAACTGGACAAACTCTTTCGGACTATCAGGGTTTCGGACGAGAACTCATCTGTTACATGGGCACTTCAATGTTTTTTAAACTTATTTGAACTCCGGACTTCTTTTGTGTTTAGTATGCTGCATCCAAAGCGACGTCATCAATTTCCAACATGTTCTGACATCATTTGTTCTTTTTCGGTCATTTACCTAATTGTTTAAAGAGCTAAATGACCGTGAAATTGAAAATCACTACAAAATGAATTCTGGAAATGTTGAAACTTGGCATGGTATCATCATTTGACCCGCATAGCATGTGCGAAAGAGTAGAGAGGGTCACGGCAAAAACTGGACGCACTTCATGCACAAACTGGACAAACTCTTTCGGAGTATCAGGGTTTCGGACGAGAACTCATCTGTTACACGAGCACTTCAATGTTTTTTAAACTTATTTGAACTCCAGACTTCTTTTGTGTTCAGTATGCAGCACTCAAAGCGACGTCATAAATTTCCAACATGTTCTGACATCATTTGTTGTTTTTCGGTCATTTACCTAATTGTTTAGAGAGCTAAATGACCGTGAAATTGAAAATCACTACAAAATGAATTCTGAAAATGTTTAAACTTGGCATGGTATCATCATTTCACCCGCATAGCATGTGCGAAAGAGTAGAGAGGGTCACAGGAAAAACTGGACGCACTTCGTGTACAAACTGGACAAACTATTTCGGAGTATCAGGGTTTCGGACGAGAACTCATCTGTTACACGGGCACTTCAATGTTTTTTAAACTTATTTGAACTCCGGACTTCTTTTGTGTTCAGTATGCAGCATTCAAAGCAACATCATCAATTTCCAACATGTTCTAACATCATTTGTTGTTTTCCAGTCATTTACCTAATTGTTTAGAGAGCTAAATGACCGTGAAATTGAAAATCACTACAAAATGAATTCTGGAAATGTTGAAACTTGGCATGGTATCATCATTTGACCCGCATAGCATGTGCGAAAGAGTAGAGAGGGTCACGGCATAAACTGGACGCACTTCGTGCACAAACTGGACAAACTCTTTCGGAGTATCAGGGTTTCGGACGAGAACTCATCTGTTACACGGGCACTTCAATGTTTTTTAAACATATTTGAAATCCGGACTTCTTTTGTGTTCAGTATGCAGCACTCAAAGCGACGTCATAAATTTCCAACATGTTCTGACATCATTTGTTGTTTTTCGGTCATTTATCTAATTGTTTAGATAGCTAAATGACCGTGAAATTGAAAATCACTACAAAATGAATTCTAAAAATGTTTAAACTTGGCATGGTATCATCATTTCACCCGCATAGCATGTGCGAAAGAGTAGAGAGGGTCACGGCATAAACTGGACGCACTTCGCGTACAAACTGGACATACTCTTTCGGAGTATCAGGGTTTCGGACGAGAACTCATCTGTTACACGGGCACTTCAATGTTTTTTAAACTTATTTGAACTCCGGACTTCTTTTGTGTTCAGTATGCTGCATCCAAAGCGACATCATCAATTTCCAACATGTTCTGACATCATTTGTTGTTTTTCGGTCATTTACCTAATTGTTTAGAGAGCTAAATGACCGTGAAATTGAAAATCACTACAAAATGAATTCTGGAAATATTGAAACTTGGCATGGTATCATCATTTCACCCGCATAGCATGTGCGAAAGAGTAGAGAGGGTCACGGGAAAAACTGGACGCACTTCGTGCACAAGCTGGACAAACTCTTTCGGAGTATCAGGGTTTCGGACGAGAACTCATCTGTTACACGAGCACTTCAATGTTTTTTAAACTTATTTGAACTCCGGACTTCTTTTGTGTTCAGTATGCAGCATTCAAAGCGACATCATCAATTTCCAACATGTTCTGACATCATTTGTTGTTTTTCGGTCATTTACCTAATTATTTAGAGAGCTAAATGACCGTGAAATTGAAAATCACTACAAAATGAATTCTGAAAATGTTTAAACTTGGCATGGTATCATCATTTCACCCGCATAGCATGTGCGAAAGAGTAGAGAGGGTCACGGCATAAACTGGACGCACTTCATGCACAAACTGGACAAACTCTTTCGGAGTATCAGGGTTTCGGACGAGAACTCATCTGTTACACGGGCACTTCAATGTTTTTTAAACTTATTTGAACTCCGGACTTCTTTTGTGTTCAGTATGCTGCATCCAAAGCGACGTCATCAATTTCCAACATGTTCTGACATCATTTGTTGTTTTTCGGTCATTTACCTAATTGTTTAGAGAGCTAAATGACCGTGAAATTGAAAATCACTACAAAATGAATTCTGGAAATGTTGAAACTTGGCATGGTATCATCATTTGACCCGCATAGCATGTGCGAAAGAGTAGAGAGGGTCACGACAAAAACTGGACGCACTTCGTGTACAAACTGGACAAACTCTTTCGGAGTATCAGGGTTTCGGACGAGAACTCATCTGTTACACGAGCACTTCAATGTTTTTTAAACTTATTTGAACTCCGGACTTCTTTTGTGTTCAGTATGCAGCATTCAATGCAACGTCATTAATTTCCAACATGTTCTGACATCATTTGTTGTTTTTCGGTCATTTACCTAATTGTTTAGAGAGCTAAATGACCGTGAAATTGAAAATCACTACAAAATGAATTCTGAAAATGTTTAAACTTGGCATGGTATCATCATTTCACCCGCATAGCATGTGCGAAAGAGTAGAGAGGGTCACGGGAAAAACTGGACGCACTTCCTGCACAAACTGGACAAACTCTTTCGGAGTATCAGGGTTTCGGACGAGAACTCATCTGTTACACGGGCACTTCAATGTTTTTTAAACTTATTTGAACTCCGGACTTCTTTTGTGTTCAGTATGCAGCATTCAAAGCAACATCATCAATTTCCAACATGTTCTGACATCATTTGTTGTTTTTCGGTCATTTACCTAATTGTTTAGAGAGCTAAATGACCGTGAAATTGAAAATCACTACAAAATGAATTCTGAAAATGTTTAAACTTGGCATGGTATCATCATTTCACCCGCATAGCATGTGCGAAAGAGTAGAGAGGGTAACGGCATAAACGGGACACACATCGTGTACAAACTGGACAAACTCTTTCGGACTATCAGGGTTTCGGACGAGAGCTCATCTGTTACACGGGCACTTCAATGTTTTTTAAACTTATTTGAACTCCGGACTTCTTTTGTGTTCAGTATGCTGCATCCAAAGCGACGTCATCAATTTCCAACATGTTCTGACATCATTTGTTGTTTTTCGGTCATTTACCTAATTGTTTAGAGAGCTAAATGACCGTGAAATTGAAAATCACTACAAAATGAATTCTGGAAATGTTGAAACTTGGCATGGTATCATCATTTGACCCGCATAGCATGTGCGAAAGAGTAGAGAGGGTCACGGCAAAAACTGGACGCACTTCATGCACAAACTGGACAAACTCTTTCGGAGTATCAGGGTTTCGGACGAGAACTCATCTGTTACACGAGCACTTCAATGTTTTTTAAACTTATTTGAACTCCAGACTTCTTTTGTGTTCAGTATGCAGCACTCAAAGCGACGTCATAAATTTCCAACATGTTCTGACATCATTTGTTGTTTTTCGGTCATTTACCTAATTGTTTAGAGAGCTAAATGACCGTGAAATTGAAAATCACTACAAAATGAATTCTAAAAATGTTTAAACTTGGCATGGTATCATCATTTCACCCGCATAGCATGTGCGAAAGAGTAGAGAGGGTCACAGGAAAAACTGGACGCACTTCGTGTACAAACTGGACAAACTATTTCGAAGTATCAGGGTTTCGGACGAGAACTCATCTGTTACACGGGCACTTCAATGTTTTTTAAACTTATTTGAACTCCGGACTTCTTTTGTGTTCAGTATGCAGCATTCAAAGCAACATCATCAATTTCCAACATGTTCTAACATCATTTGTTGTTTTCCAGTCATTTACCTAATTGTTTAGAGAGCTAAATGACCGTGAAATTGAAAATCACTACAAAATGAATTCTGGAAATGTTGAAACTTGGCATGGTATCATCATTTGACCCGCATAGCATGTGCGAAAGAGTAGAGAGGGTCACGGCATAAACTGGACGCACTTCGTGCACAAACTGGACAAACTCTTTCGGAGTATCAGGGTTTCGGACGAGAACTCATCTGTTACACGGGCACTTCAATGTTTTTTAAACATATTTGAAATCCGGACTTCTTTTGTGTTCAGTATGCAGCACTCAAAGCGACGTCATAAATTTCCAACATGTTCTGACATCATTTGTTGTTTTTCGGTCATTTATCTAATTGTTTAGATAGCTAAATGACCGTGAAATTGAAAATCACTACAAAATGAATTCTAAAAATGTTTAAACTTGGCATGGCATCATCATTTCACCCGCATACCATGTGCGAAAGAGTAGAGAGGGTCACGGCATAAACTGGACGCACTTCGCGTACAAACTGGACATACTCTTTCGGAGTATCAGGGTTTCGGACGAGAACTCATCTGTTACACGGGCACTTCAATGTTTTTTAAACTTATTTGAACTCCGGACTTCTTTTGTGTTCAGTATGCTGCATCCAAAGCGACATCATCAATTTCCAACATGTTCTGACATCATTTGTTGTTTTTCGGTCATTTACCTAATTGTTTAGAGAGCTAAATGACCGTGAAATTGAAAATCACTACAAAATGAATTCTGGAAATATTGAAAGTTGGCATGGTATCATCATTTCACCCGCATAGCATGTGCGAAAGAGTAGAGAGGGTCACGGGAAAAACTGGACGCACTTCGTGCACAAGCTGGACAAACTCTTTCGGAGTATCAGGGTTTCGGACGAGAACTCATCTGTTACACGAGCACTTCAATGTTTTTTAAACTTATTTGAACTCCGGACTTCTTTTGTGTTCAGTATGCAGCATTCAAAGCGACATCATCAATTTCCAACATGTTCTGACATCATTTGTTGTTTTTCGGTCATTTACCTAATTATTTAGAGAGCTAAATGACCGTGAAATTGAAAATCACTACAAAATGAATTCTGAAAATGTTTAAACTTGGCATGGTATCATCATTTCACCCGCATAGCATGTGCGAAAGAGTAGAGAGGGTCACGGCATAAACTGGACGCACTTCATGCACAAACTGGACAAACTCTTTCGGAGTATCAGGGTTTCGGACGAGAACTCATCTGTTACACGGGCACTTCAATGTTTTTTAAACTTATTTGAACTCCGGACTTCTTTTGTGTTCAGTATGCTGCATCCAAAGCGACGTCATCAATTTCCAACATGTTCTGACATCATTTGTTGTTTTTCGGTCATTTACCTAATTGTTTAGAGAGCTAAATGACCGTGAAATTGAAAATCACTACAAAATGAATTCTGGAAATGTTGAAACTTGGCATGGTATCATCATTTGACCCGCATAGCATGTGCGAAAGAGTAGAGAGGGTCACGGCAAAAACTGGACGCACTTCATGCACAAACTGGACAAACTCTTTCGGAGTATCAGGGTTTCGGACGAGAACTCATCTGTTACACGAGCACTTCAATGTTTTTTAAACTTATTTGAACTCCAGACTTCTTTTGTGTTCAGTATGCAGCACTCAAAGCGACGTCATAAATTTCCAACATGTTCTGACATCATTTGTTGTTTTTCGGTCATTTACCTAATTGTTTAGAGAGCTAAATGACCGTGAAATTGAAAATCACTACAAAATGAATTCTGAAAATGTTTAAACTTGGCATGGTATCATCATTTCACCCGCATAGCATGTGCGAAAGAGTAGAGAGGGTCACAGGAAAAACTGGACGCACTTCGTGTACAAACTGGACAAACTATTTCGGAGTATCAGGGTTTCGGACGAGAACTCATCTGTTACACGGGCACTTCAATGTTTTTTAAACTTATTTGAACTCCGGACTTCTTTTGTGTTCAGTATGCAGCATTCAAAGCAACATCATCAATTTCCAACATGTTCTGACATCATTTGTTGTTTTCCAGTCATTTACCTAATTGTTTAGAGAGCTAAATGACCGTGAAATTGAAAATCACTACAAAATGAATTCTGGAAATGTTGAAACTTGGCATGGTATCATCATTTGACCCGCATAGCATGTGCGAAAGAGTAGAGAGGGTCACGGCATAAACTGGACGCACTTCGTGCACAAACTGGACAAACTCTTTCGGAGTATCAGGGTTTCGGACGAGAACTCATCTGTTACACGGGCACTTCAATGTTTTTTAAACATATTTGAAATCCGGACTTCTTTTGTGTTCAGTATGCAGCACTCAAAGCGACGTCATAAATTTCCAACATGTTCTGACATCATTTGTTGTTTTTCGGTCATTTATCTAATTGTTTAGATAGCTAAATGACCGTGAAATTGAAAATCACTACAAAATGAATTCTAAAAATGTTTAAACTTGGCATGGTATCATCATTTCACCCGCATACCATGTGCGAAAGAGTAGAGAGGGTCACGGCATAAACTGGACGCACTTCGCGTACAAACTGGACATACTCTTTCGGAGTATCAGGGTTTCGGACGAGAACTCATCTGTTACACGGGCACTTCAATGTTTTTTAAACTTATTTGAACTCCGGACTTCTTTTGTGTTCAGTATGCTGCATCCAAAGCGACATCATCAATTTCCAACATGTTCTGACATCATTTGTTGTTTTTCGGTCATTTACCTAATTGTTTAGAGAGCTAAATGACCGTGAAATTGAAAATCACTACAAAATGAATTCTGGAAATATTGAAACTTGGCATGGTATCATCATTTCACCCGCATAGCATGTGCGAAAGAGTAGAGAGGGTCACGGGAAAAACTGGACGCACTTCGTGCACAAGCTGGACAAACTCTTTCGGAGTATCAGGGTTTCGGACGAGAACTCATCTGTTACACGAGCACTTCAATGTTTTTTAAACTTATTTGAACTCCGGACTTCTTTTGTGTTCAGTATGCAGCATTCAAAGCGACATCATCAATTTCCAACATGTTCTGACATCATTTGTTGTTTTTCGGTCATTTACCTAATTATTTAGAGAGCTAAATGACCGTGAAATTGAAAATCACTACAAAATGAATTCTGAAAATGTTTAAACTTGGCATGGTATCATCATTTCACCCGCATAGCATGTGCGAAAGAGTAGAGAGGGTCACGGCATAAACTGGACGCACTTCATGCACAAACTGGACAAACTCTTTCGGAGTATCAGGGTTTCGGACGAGAACTCATCTGTTACACGGGCACTTCAATGTTTTTTAAACTTATTTGAACTCCGGACTTCTTTTGTGTTCAGTATGCTGCATCCAAAGCGACGTCATCAATTTCCAACATGTTCTGACATCATTTGTTGTTTTTCGGTCATTTACCTAATTGTTTAGAGAGCTAAATGACCGTGAAATTGAAAATCACTACAAAATGAATTCTGGAAATGTTGAAACTTGGCATGGTATCATCATTTGACCCGCATAGCATGTGCGAAAGAGTAGAGAGGGTCACGACAAAAACTGGACGCACTTCGTGTACAAACTGGACAAACTCTTTCGGAGTATCAGGGTTTCGGACGAGAACTCATCTGTTACACGAGCACTTCAATGTTTTTTAAACTTATTTGAACTCCGGACTTCTTTTGTGTTCAGTATGCAGCATTCAATGCAACGTCATTAATTTCCAACATGTTCTGACATCATTTGTTGTTTTTCGGTCATTTACCTAATTGTTTAGAGAGCTAAATGACCGTGAAATTGAAAATCACTACAAAATGAATTCTGAAAAGGTTTAAACTTGGCATGGTATCATCATTTCACCCGCATAGCATGTGCGAAAGAGTAGAGAGGGTCACGGGAAAAACTGGACGCACTTCCTGCACAAACTGGACAAACTCTTTCGGAGTATCAGGGTTTCGGACGAGAACTCATCTGTTACACGGGCACTTCAATGTTTTTTAAACTTATTTGAACTCCGGAATTCTTTTGTGTTCAGTATGCAGCATTCAAAGCAACATCATCAATTTCCAACATGTTCTGACATCATTTGTTGTTTTTCGGTCATTTACCTAATTGTTTAGAGAGCTAAATGACCGTGAAATTGAAAATCACTACAAAATGAATTCTGAAAATGTTTAAACTTGGCATGGTATCATCATTTCACCCGCATAGCATGTGCGAAAGAGTAGAGAGGGTAACGGCATAAACGGGACACACATCGTGTACAAACTGGACAAACTCTTTCGGACTATCAGGGTTTCAGACGAGAACTCATCTGTTACACGGGCACTTCAATGTTTTTTAAACTTATTTGAACTCCGGACTTCTTTTGTGTTCAGTATGCTGCATCCAAAGCGACGTCATCAATTTCCAACATGTTCTGACATCATTTGTTGTTTTTCGGTCATTTACCTAATTGTTTAGAGAGCTAAATGACCGTGAAATTGAAAATCACTACAAAATGAATTCTGAAAATGTTTAAACTTGGCATGGTACCATCATTTGACCCGCATAGCATGTGCGAAAGAGTAGAGAGGGTCACGGGAAAAACTGGACGCACTTCGTGTACAAACTGGACAAACTATTTCGGAGTATCAGGGTTTCGGACGAGAACTCATCTGTTACACGGGCACTTCAATGTTTTTTAAACTTATTTGAACTCCGGACTTCTTTTGTGTTCAGTATGCAGCATTCAAAGCAACATCATCAATTTCCAACAGGTTCTGACATCATTTGTTGTTTTTCGGTCATTTACCTAATTGTTTAGAGAGCTAAATGACCGTGAAATTGAAAATCACTACAAAATGAATTCTGAAAATGTTTAAACTTGGCATGGTATCATCATTTCACCCGCATAGCATGTGCGAAAGAGTAGAGAGGGTCACGGCATAAACTGGACGCACTTCGTGCACAAACTGGACAAACTCTTTCGGACTATCAGGGTTTCAGACGAGAACTCATCTGTTACACGGGCACTTCAATGTTTTTTAAACTTATTTGAACTCCGGACTTCTTTTGTGTTCAGTATGCTGCATCCAAAGCGACGTCATCAATTTCCAACATGTTCTGACATCATTTGTTGTTTTTCGGTCATTTACCTAATTGTTTAGAGAGCTAAATGACCGTGAAATTGAAAATCACTACAAAATGAATTCTGGAAATGTTGAAACTTGGCATGGTATCATCATTTGACCCGCATAGCATGTGCGAAAGAGTAGAGAGGGTCACGGCAAAAACTGGACGCACTTCGTGCACAAACTGGACAAACTCTTTCGGAGTATCAGGGTTTCGGACGAGAACTCATCTGTTACACGAGCACTTCAATGTTTTTTAAACTTTTTTGAACTCCGGACTTCTTTTGTGTTCAGTATGCAGCACTCAAAGCGACGTCATAAATTTCCAACATGTTCTGACATCATTTGTTGTTTTTCGGTCATTTACCTAATTGTTTAGAGAGCTAAATGACCGTGAAATTGAAAATCACTACAAAATGAATTCTGAAAATGTTTAAACTTGGCATGGTATCATCATTTCACCCGCATAGCATGTGCGAAAGAGTAGAGAGGGTCACGGGAAAAACTGGACGCACTTCCTGCACAAACTGGACAAACTCTTTCGGAGTATCAGGGTTTCGGACGAGAACTCATCTGTTACACGGGCACTTCAATGTTTTTTAAAATTATTTGAACTCCGGACTTCTTTTGTGTTCAGTATGCAGCATTCAAAGCAACATCATCAATTTCCAACATGTTCTGACATCATTTGTTGTTTTTCGGTCATTTACCTAATTGTTTAGAGAGCTAAATGACCGTGAAATTGAAAATCACTACAAAATGAATTCTGAAAATGTTTAAACTTGGCATGGTATCATCATTTCACCCGCATAGCATGTGCGAAAGAGTAGAGAGGGTCACGGCATAAACGGGACGCACATCGTGTACAAACTGGACAAACTCTTTCGGACTATCAGGGTTTCGGACGAGAACTCATCTGTTACACGGGCACTTCAATGTTTTTTAAACTTATTTGAACTCCGGACTTCTTTTGTGTTCAGTATGCTGCATCCAAAGCAACGTCATCAATTTCCAACATGTTCTGACATCATTTGTTGTTTTTCGGTCATTTACCTAATTGTTTAGAGAGCTAAATGACCGTGAAATTGAAAATCACTACAAAATGAATTCTGAAAATGTTTAAACTTGGCATGGTATCATCATTTCACCCGCATAGCATGTGCGAAAGAGTAGAGAGGGTCACGGGAAAAACTGGACGCACTTCGTGCACAAACTGGACAAACTCTTTCGGAGTATCAGGGTTTCGGACGAGAACTCATCTGTTACACGGGCACTTCAATGTTTTTTATACTTATTTGAACTCCGGACTTTTTTTGTGTTCAGTATGCAGCATTCAAAGCAACATCATCAATTTCCAACATGTTCTGACATCATTTGTTGTTTTTCGGTCATTTACCTAATTGTTTAGAGAGCTAAATGACCGTGAAATTGAAAATCACTACAAAATGAATTCTGAAAATGTTTAAACTTGGCATGGTATCATCATTTCACCCGCATAGCATGTGCGAAAGAGTAGAGAGGGTCACGGCATAAACTGGACGCACTTCATGTACAAACTGGACAAACTCTTTCGGACTATCAGGGTTTCGGACGAGAACTCATCTGTTAAACGGGCACTTCAATGTTTTTTAAACTTATTTGAACTCCGGACTTCTTTTGTGTTCAGTATGCTGCATCCAAAGCGACGTCATCAATTTCCAACATGTTCTGACATCATTTGTTGTTTTTCGGTCATTTACCTAATTGTTTAGAGAGCTAAATGACCATGAAATTGAAAATCACTACAAAATGAATTCTGGAAATGTTGAAACTTGGCATGGTATCATCATTTGACCCGCATAGCATGTGCGAAAGAGTAGAGAGGGTCACGGCAAAAACTGGACGCACTTCGTGCACAAACTGGACAAACTCTTTCGGAGTATCAGGGTTTCGGACGAGAACTCATCTGTTACACGAGCACTTCAATGTTTTTTAAACTTATTTGAACTCCGGACTTCTTTTGTGTTCAGTATGCAGCACTCAAAGCAACGTCATAAATTTCCAACATGTTCTGACATCATTTGTTGTTTTTCGGTCATTTACCTAATTGTTTAGAGAGCTAAATGACCGTGAAATTGAAAATCACTACAAAATGAATTCTGGAAATGTTGAAACTTGGCATGGTATCATCATTTGACCCGCATAGCATGTGCGAAAGAGTAGAGAGGGTCACGGCAAAAACTGGACGCACTTCGTGCACAAACTGGACAAACTCTTTCGGAGTATCAGGGTTTCGGACGAGAACTCATCTGTTACACGAGCACTTCAATGTTTTTTAAACTTATTTGAACTCCGGACTTCTTTTGTGTTCAGTATGCAGCACTCAAAGCGACGTCATCAATTTCCAACATGTTCTGACATCATTTGTTGTTTTTCGGTCATTTACCTAATTGTTTAGAGAGCTAAATGACCGTGAAATTGAAAATCACTACAAAATGAATTCTGAAAATGTTTAAACTTGGCATGGTATCATCATTTCACCCGCATAGCATGTGCGAAAGAGTAGAGAGGGTCACGGGAAAAACTGGACGCACTTCCTGCACAAACTGGACAAACTCTTTCGGAGTATCAAGGTTTCGGACGAGAACTCATCTGTTACACGGGCACTTCAATGTTTTTTAAACTTATTTGAACTCCGGACTTCTTTTGTGTTCAGTATGCAGCATTCAAAGCAACATCATCAATTTCCAACATGTTATGACATCATTTGTTGTTTTTCGGTCATTTACCTAATTGTTTAGAGAGCTAAATGACCGTGAAATTGAAAATCACTACAAAATGAATTCTGAAAATGTTTAAACTTGGCATGGTATCATCATTTCACCCGCATAGCATGTGCGAAAGAGTAGAGAGGGTCACGGCATAAACTGGACGCACTTCGTGTACAAACTGGACAAACTCTTTCGGACTATCAGGGTTTCGGACGAGAACTCATCTGTTACATGGGCACTTCAATGTTTTTTAAACTTATTTGAACTCCGGACTTCTTTTGTGTTTAGTATGCTGCATCCAAAGCGACGTCATCAATTTCCAACATGTTCTGACATCATTTGTTCTTTTTCGGTCATTTACCTAATTGTTTAGAGAGCTAAATGACCGTGAAATTGAAAATCACTACAAAATGAATTCTGGAAATGTTGAAACTTGGCATGGTATCATCATTTGACCCGCATAGCATGTGCGAAAGAGTAGAGAGGGTCACGGCAAAAACTGGACGCACTTCATGCACAAACTGGACAAACTCTTTCGGAGTATCAGGGTTTCGGACGAGAACTCATCTGTTACACGAGCACTTCAATGTTTTTTAAACTTATTTGAACTCCAGACTTCTTTTGTGTTCAGTATGCAGCACTCAAAGCGACGTCATAAATTTCCAACATGTTCTGACATCATTTGTTGTTTTTCGGTCATTTACCTAATTGTTTAGAGAGCTAAATGACCGTGAAATTGAAAATCACTACAAAATGAATTCTGAAAATGTTTAAACTTGGCATGGTATCATCATTTCACCCGCATAGCATGTGCGAAAGAGTAGAGAGGGTCACAGGAAAAACTGGACGCACTTCGTGTACAAACTGGACAAACTATTTCGGAGTATCAGGGTTTCGGACGAGAACTCATCTGTTACACGGGCACTTCAATGTTTTTTAAACTTATTTGAACTCCGGACTTCTTTTGTGTTCAGTATGCAGCATTCAAAGCAACATCATCAATTTCCAACATGTTCTAACATCATTTGTTGTTTTCCAGTCATTTACCTAATTCTTTAGAGAGCTAAATGACCGTGAAATTGAAAATCACTACAAAATGAATTCTGGAAATGTTGAAACTTGGCATGGTATCATCATTTGACCCGCATAGCATGTGCGAAAGAGTAGAGAGGGTCACGGCATAAACTGGACGCACTTCGTGTACAAACTGGACAAACTCTTTCGGAGTATCAGGGTTTCGGACAAGAACTCATCTGTTACACGGGCACTTCAATGTTTTTTAAACATATTTGAAATCCGGACTTCTTTTGTGTTCAGTATGCAGCATTCAATGCAACGTCATTAATTTCCAACATGTTCTGACATCATTTGTTGTTTTTCGGTCATTTACCTAATTGTTTAGATAGCTAAATGACCGTGAAATTGAAAATCACTACAAAATGAATTCTAAAAATGTTTAAACTTGGCATGGTATCATCATTTCACCCGCATAGCATGTGCGAAAGAGTAGAGAGGGTCACGGCAAAAACTGGACGCACTTCGCGTACAAACTGGACAAACTCTTTCGGACTATCAGGGTTTCGGACGAGAACTCATCTGTTACACGGGCACTTCAATGTTTTTTAAACTTATTTGAACTCCGGACTTCTTTTGTGTTCAGTATGCTGCATCCAAAGCGACATCATCAATTTCGAACATGTTCTGACATCATTTGTTGTTTTTCGGTCATTTACCTAATTGTTTAGAGAGCTAAATGACCGTGAAATTGAAAATCACTACAAAATGAATTCTGGAAATATTGAAACTTGGCATGGTTTCATCATTTGACCCGCATAGCATGTGCGAAAGAGTAGAGAGGGTCACGGGAAAAACTGGACGCACTTCGTGCACAAGCTGGACAAACTCTTTCGGAGTATCAGGGTTTCGGACGAGAACTCATCTGTTACACGAGCACTTCAATGTTTTTTAAACTTATTTGAACTCCGGACTTCTTTTGTGTTCAGTATGCAGCATTCAAAGCGACATCATCAATTTCCAACATGTTCTGACATCATTTGTTGTTTTTCGGTCATTTACCTAATTGTTTAGAGAGCTAAATGACCGTGAAATTGAAAATCACTACAAAATGAATTCTGAAAATGTTTAAACTTGGCATGGTATCATCATTTCACCCGCATAGCATGTGCAACAGAGTAGAGAGGGTCACGGCATAAACTGGACGCACTTCATGCACAAACTGGACAAACTCTTTCGGAGTATCAGGGTTTCGGACGAGAACTCATCTGTTACACGAGCACTTCAATGTTTTTTAAACTTATTTGAACTCCGGACTTCTTTTGTGTTCAGTATGCAGCACTCAAAGCGACGTCATAAATTTCCAACATGTTCTGACATCATTTGTTGTTTTTCGGTCATTTACCTAATTGTTTAGAGAGCTAAATGACCGTGAAATTGAAAATCACTACAAAATGAATTCTGAAAATGTTTAAACTTGGCATGGTATCATCATTTCACCCGCATAGCATGTGCGAAAGAGTAGAGAGGGTCACGGGAAAAACTGGACGCACTTCGTGCACAAACTGGACAAACTCTTTCGGAGTATCAGGGTTTCGGACGAGAACTCATCTGTTACATGGGCACTTCAATGTTTTTTAAACTTATTTGAACTCCGGACTTCTTTTGTGTTCAGTATGCAGCATTCAAAGCAACATCATCAATTTCCAACAGGTTCTGACATCATTTGTTGTTTTTGGGTCATTTACCTAATTGTTTAGAGAGCTAAATGACCGTGAAATTGAAAATCACTACAAAATGAATTCTGAAAATGTTTAAACTTGGCATGGTATCATCATTTCACCCGCATAGCATGTGCGAAAGAGTAGAGAGGGTAACGGCATAAACTGGACGCACTTCGTGTACAAACTGGACAAACTCTTTCGGACTATCAGGGTTTCGGACGAGAACTCATCTGTTACACGGGCACTTCAATGTTTTTTAAACTTATTTGAACTCCGGACTTCTTTTGTGTTCAGTATGCTGCATCCAAAGCGACGTCATCAATTTCCAACATGTTCTGACATCATTTGTTGTTTTTCGGTCATTTACCTAATTGTTTAGAGAGCTAAATGACCGTGAAATTGAAAATCACTACAAAATGAATTCTGGAAATGTTGAAACTTGGCATGGTATCATCATTTGACCCGCATAGCATGTGCGAAAGAGTAGAGAGGGTCACGGCAAAAACTGGACGCACTTCGTGCACAAACTGGACAAACTCTTTCGGAGTATCAGGGTTTCGGACGAGAACTCATCTGTTACACGAGCACTTCAATATTTTTTAAACTTATTTGAACTCCGGACTTCTTTTGTGTTCAGTATGCAGCACTCAAAGCGACGTCATAAATTTCCAACATGTTCTGACATCATTTGTTGTTTTTCGGTCATTTATCTAATTGTTTAGAGAGCTAAATGACCATGAAATTGAAAATCACTACAAAATGAATTCTGAAAATGTTTAAACTTGGCATGGTATCATCATTTCACCCGCATAGCATGTGCGAAAGAGTAGAGAGGGTCACGGCATAAACTGGACGCACTTCGTGTACAAACTGGACAAACTCTTTCGGAGTATCAGGGTTTCGGACGAGAACTCATCTGTTACACGGGCACTTCAATGTTTTTTAAACTTATTTGAACTCCGGACTTCTTTTGTGTTCAGTATGCTGCATCCAAAGCGACGTCATCAATTTCCAACATGTTCTGACATCATTTGTTGTTTTTCGGTCATTTACCTAATTGTTTAGAGAGCTAAATGACCGTGAAATTGAAAATCACTACAAAATGAATTCTGAAAATGTTTAAACTTGGCATGGTATCATCATTTCACCCGCATAGCATGTGCGAAAGAGTAGAGAGGGTCACGGGAAAAACTGGACGCACTTCGTGCACAAACTGGACAAACTCTTTCGGAGTATCAGGGTTTCGGACGAGAACTCATCTGTTACACGGGCACTTCAATGTTTTTTAAACTTATTTGAACTCCGGACTTCTTTTGTGTTCAGTATGCAGCATTCAAAGCAACATCATCAATTTCCAACAGGTTCTGACATCATTTGTTGTTTTTGGGTCATTTACCTAATTGTTTAGAGAGCTAAATGACCGTGAAATTGAAAATCACTACAAAATGAATTCTGAAAATGTTTAAACTTGGCATGGTATCATCATTTCACCCGCATAGCATGTGCGAAAGAGTAGAGAGGGTAACGGCATAAACTGGACGCACTTCGTGTACAAACTGGACAAACTCTTTCGGACTATCAGGGTTTCGGACGAGAACTCATCTGTTACACGGGCACTTCAATGTTTTTTAAACTTATTTGAACTCCGGACTTCTTTTGTGTTCAGTATGCTGCATCCAAAGCGACGTCATCAATTTCCAACATGTTCTGACATCATTTGTTGTTTTTCGGTCATTTACCTAATTGTTTAGAGAGCTAAATGACCGTGAAATTGAAAATCACTACAAAATGAATTCTGGAAATGTTGAAACTTGGCATGGTATCATCATTTGACCCGCATAGCATGTGCGAAAGAGTAGAGAGGGTCACGGCAAAAACTGGACGCACTTCGTGCACAAACTGGACAAACTCTTTCGGAGTATCAGGGTTTCGGACGAGAACTCATCTGTTACACGAGCACTTCAATATTTTTTAAACTTATTTGAACTCCGGACTTCTTTTGTGTTCAGTATGCAGCACTCAAAGCGACGTCATAAATTTCCAACATGTTCTGACATCATTTGTTGTTTTTCGGTCATTTATCTAATTGTTTAGAGAGCTAAATGACCGTGAAATTGAAAATCACTACAAAATGAATTCTGAAAATGTTTAAACTTGGCATGGTATCATCATTTCACCCGCATAGCATGTGCGAAAGAGTAGAGAGGGTCACGGCATAAACTGGACGCACTTCGTGTACAAACTGGACAAACTCTTTCGGAGTATCAGGGTTTCGGACGAGAACTCATCTGTTACACGGGCACTTTAATGTTTTTTAAACTTATTTGAACTCCGGACTTCTTTTGTGTTCAGTATGCTGCATCCAAAGCGACGTCATCAATTTCCAACATGTTCTGACATCATTTGTTGTTTTTCGGTCATTTACCTAATTGTTTAGAGAGCTAAATGACCGTGAAATTGAAAATCACTACAAAATGAATTCTGAAAATGTTTAAACTTGGCATGGTATCATCATTTCACCCGCATAGCATGTGCGAAAGAGTAGAGAGGGTCACGGGAAAAACTGGACGCACTTCGTGCACAAACTGGACAAACTCTTTCGGAGTATCAGGGTTTCGGACGAGAACTCATCTGTTACACGGGCACTTCAATGTTTTTTAAACTTATTTGAACTCCGGACTTCTTTTGTGTTCAGTATGCAGCATTCAAAGCAACATCATCAATTTCCAACAGGTTCTGACATCATTTGTTGTTTTTGGGTCATTTACCTAATTGTTTAGAGAGCTAAATGACCGTGAAATTGAAAATCACTACAAAATGAATTCTGAAAATGTTTAAACTTGGCATGGTATCATCATTTCACCCGCATAGCATGTGCGAAAGAGTAGAGAGGGTAACGGCATAAACTGGACGCACTTCGTGTACAAACTGGACAAACTCTTTCGGACTATCAGGGTTTCGGACGAGAACTCATCTGTTACACGGGCACTTCAATGTTTTTTAAACTTATTTGAACTCCGGACTTCTTTTGTGTTCAGTATGCTGCATCCAAAGCGACGTCATCAATTTCCAACATGTTCTGACATCATTTGTTGTTTTTCGGTCATTTACCTAATTGTTTAGAGAGCTAAATGACCGTGAAATTGAAAATCACTACAAAATGAATTCTGGAAATGTTGAAACTTGGCATGGTATCATCATTTGACCCGCATAGCATGTGCGAAAGAGTAGAGAGGGTCACGGCAAAAACTGGACGCACTTCGTGCACAAACTGGACAAACTCTTTCGGAGTATCAGGGTTTCGGACGAGAACTCATCTGTTACACGAGCACTTCAATATTTTTTAAACTTATTTGAACTCCGGACTTCTTTTGTGTTCAGTATGCAGCACTCAAAGCGACGTCATAAATTTCCAACATGTTCTGACATCATTTGTTGTTTTTCGGTCATTTATCTAATTGTTTAGAGAGCTAAATGACCGTGAAATTGAAAATCACTACAAAATGAATTCTGAAAATGTTTAAACTTGGCATGGTATCATCATTTCACCCGCATAGCATGTGCGAAAGAGTAGAGAGGGTCACGGCATAAACTGGACGCACTTCGTGTACAAACTGGACAAACTCTTTCGGAGTATCAGGGTTTCGGACGAGAACTCATCTGTTACACGGGCACTTCAATGTTTTTTAAACTTATTTGAACTCCGGACTTCTTTTGTGTTCAGTATGCTGCATCCAAAGCGACGTCATCAATTTCCAACATGTTCTGACATCATTTGTTGTTTTTCGGTCATTTACCTAATTGTTTAGAGAGCTAAATGACCGTGAAATTGAAAATCACTACAAAATGAATTCTGGAAATGTTGAAACTTGGCATGGTATCATCATTTGACCCGCATAGCATGTGCGAAAGAGTAGAGAGGGTCACGGTAAAAACTGGACGCACTTCGTGCACAAACTGGACAAACTCTTTCGGAGTATCAGGGTTTCGGACGAGAACTCATCTGTTACACGGGCACTTCAATGTTTTTTAAACTTATTGGAACTCCGGACTTCTTTTGTGTTCAGTATGCAGCATTCAAAGCAACATCATCAATTTCCAACAGGTTCTGACATCATTTGTTGTTTTTTGGTCATTTACCTAATCGTTTAGAGAGCTAAATGACCGTGAAATTGAAAATCACTACAAAATGAATTCTGAAAATGTTTAAACTTGGCATGGTATCATCATTTCACCCGCATAGCATGTGCGAAAGAGTAGAGAGGGTCACGGGAAAAACTGGACGCACTTCGTGTCCAAACTGGACAAACTATTTCGGAGTATCAGGGTTTCGGACGAGAACTCATCTGTTACACGGGCACTTCAATGTTTTTTAAACTTATTTGAACTCCGGACTTCTTTTGTGTTCAGTATGCAGCATTCAAAGCAACATCATCAATTTCCAACAGGTTCTGACATCATTTGTTGTTTTTCGGTCATTTACCTAATCGTTTAGAGAGCTAAATGACCGTGAAATTGAAAATCACTACAAAATGAATTCTGAAAATGTTTAAACTTGGCATGGTATCATCATTTCACCCGCATAGCATGTGCGAAAGAGTAGAGAGGGTCACAGCATAAACTGGACGCACTTCGTGTACAAACTGGACAAACTCTTTCGGACTATCAGGGTTTCGGACGAGAACTCATCTGTTACACGGGCACTTCAATGTTTTTTAAACTTATTTGAACTCCGGACTTCTTTTGTGTTCAGTATGCTGCATCCAAAGCGACGTCATCAATTTCCAATATGTTCTGACATCATTTGTTGTTTTTCGGTCATTTACCTAATTGTTTAGAGAGCTAAATGACCGTGAAATTGAAAATCACTACAAAATGAATTCTGGAAATGTTGAAACTTGGCATGGTATCATCATTTCACCCGCATAGCATGTGCGAAAGAGGAGAGAGGGTCACGGCATAAACTGGATGCACTTCGTGTACAAACTGGACAAACTCTTTCGGAGTATCAGGGTTTCGGACGAGAACTCATCTGTTACACGGACACTTCAATGTTTTTTAAACTTATTTGAACTCCGGACTTCTTTTGTGTTCAGTATGCTGCATCTAAAGCGACGTCATCAATTTCCAACATGTTCTGACATCATTTGTTGTTTTTCGGTCATTTACCTAATTGTTTAGAGAGCTAAATGACCGTGAAATTGAAAATCACTACAAAATGAATTCTGGAAATGTTGAAACTTGGCATGGTATCATCATTTGACCCGCATAGCATGTGCGAAAGAGTAGAGAGGGTCACGGCAAAAACTGGACGCACTTCGTGCACAAACTGGACAAACTCTTTCGGAGTATCAGGTTTTCGGACGAGAACTCATCTGTTACACGAGAACTTCAATGTTTTTTAAACTTATTTGAACTCCGGACTTCTTTTGTGTTCAGTATGCAGCACTCAAAGCGACGTCATAAATTTCCAACATGTTCTGACATCATTTGTTGTTTTTCGGTCATTTACCTAATTGTTTAGAGAGCTAAATGACCGTGAAATTGAAAATCACTACAAAATGAATTCTGAAAATGTTTAAACTTGGCATGGTATCATCATTTCACCCGCATAGCATGTGCGAAAGAGTAGAGAGGGTCACGGGAAAAACTGGACGCACTTCGTGCACAAACTGGACAAACTCTTTCGGAGTATCAAGGTTTCGGACGAGAACTCATCTGTTACACGGGCACTTCAATGTTTTTTAAACTTATTTGAACTCCGGACTTCTTTTGTGTTCAGTATGCAGCATTCAAAGCAACATCATCAATTTCCAACAGGTTCTGACATCATTTGTTGTTTTTCGGTCATTTACCTAATTGTTTAGAGAGCTAAATGACCGTGAAATTGAAAATCACTACAAAATGAATTCTGAAAATGTTTAAACTTGGCATGGTATCATCATTTCACCCGCATAGCATGTGCGAAAGAGTAGAGAGGGTCACGGCATAAACTGGACGCACTTCGTGTACAAACTGGACAAACTCTTTCGGACTATCAGGGTTTCGGACGAGAACTCATCTGTTACACGGGCACTTCAATGTTTTTTAAACTTATTTGAACTCTGGACTTCTTTTGTGTTCAGTATGCTACATCCAAAGCGACGTCATCAATTTCCAACATGTTCTGACATCATTTGTTGTTTTTCGGTCATTTACCTAATTGTTTAGAGAGCTAAATGACCGTGAAATTGAAAATCACTACAAAATGAATTCTGGAAATGTTGAAACTTGGCATGGTATCATCATTTCACCCGCATAGCATGTGCGAAAGAGTAGAGAGGGTCACGGGAAAAACTGGACGCACTTCGTGTACAAACTGGACAAACTATTTCGGAGTATCAGGGTTTCGGACGAGAACTCATCTGTTACACGGGCACTTCAATGTTTTTTAAACTTATTTGAACTCCGGACTTCTTTTGTGTTCAGTATGCAGCATTCAAAGCAACATCATCAATTTCCAACATGTTCTAACATCATTTGTTGTTTTCCAGTCATTTACCTAATTGTTTAGAGAGCTAAATGACCGTGAAATTGAAAATCACTACAAAATGAATTCTGGAAATGTTGAAACTTGGCATGGTATCATCATTTGACCCGCATAGCATGTGCGAAAGAGTAGAGAGGGTCACGGCATAAACTGGACGCACTTCGTGCACAAACTGGACAAACTCTTTCGGAGTATCAGGGTTTCGGACGAGAACTCATCTGTTACACGGGCACTTCAATGTTTTTTAAACATATTTGAAATCCGGACTTCTTTTGTGTTCAGTATGCAGCATTCAATGCAACGTCATTAATTTCCAACATGTTCTGACATCATTTGTTGTTTTTCGGTCATTTACCTAATTGTTTAGATAGCTAAATGACCGTGAAATTGAAAATCACTACAAAATGAATTCTGAAAATGTTGAAACTTGGCATGGTATCATCATTTCACCCGCATAGCATGTGCGAAAGAGTAGAGAGGGTCACGGCCAAAACTGGACGCACTTCGCGCACAAACTGGACAAACTCTTTCGGACTATCAGGGTTTCAGACGAGAACTCATCTCTTACACGGGCACTTCAATGTTTTTTAAACTTATTTGAACTCCGGACTTCTTTTGTGTTCAGTATGCTGCATCCAAAGCGACATCATCAATTTCCAACATGTTCTAACATCATTTGTTGTTTTTCGGTCATTTACCTAATTGTTTAGAGAGCTAAATGACCGTGAAATTGAAAATCAGTACAAAATGAATTCTGGAAATATTGAAACTTGGCATGGTATCATCATTTCACCCGCATAGCATGTGTGAAAGAGTGGAGAGGGTCACGGGAAAAACTGGACGCACTTCGTGCACAAGCTGGACAAACTCTTTCGGAGTATCAGGGTTTCGGACGAGAACTCATCTGTTACACGAGCACTTCAATGTTTTTTAAACTTATTTGAACTCCGGACTTCTTTTGTGTTCAGTATGCAGCATTCAAAGCGACATCATCAATTTCCAACATGTTCTGACATCATTTGTTGTTTTTCAGTCATTTACCTAATTGTTTAGAGAGCTAAATGACCGTGAAATTGAAAATCACTACAAAATGAATTCTGAAAATGTTTAAACTTGGCATGGTATCATCATTTCACCCGCATAGCATGTGCGAAAGAGTAGAGAGGGTCACGGCATAAACTGGACGCACTTCATGGACAAACTGGACAAACTCTTTCGGAGTATCAGGGTTTCGGACGAGAACTCATCTGTTACACGGGCACTTCAATGTTTTTTAAACTTATTTGAACTCCGGACTTCTTTTGTGTTCAGTATGCAGCATTCAAAGCAACATCATCAATTTCCAACATGTTCTAACATCATTTGTTGTTTTCCAGTCATTTACCTAATTGTTTAGAGAGCTAAATGACCGTGAAATTGAAAATCACTACAAAATGAATTCTAGAAATGTTGAAACTTGGCATGGTATCATCATTTGACCCGCATAGCATGTGCGAAAGAGTAGAGAGGGTCACGGCATAAACTGGACGCACTTCGTGCACAAACTGGACAAACTCTTTCGGAGTATCAGGGTTTCGGACGAGAACTCATCTGTTACACGGGCACTTCAATGTTTTTTAAACTTATTTGAACTCCGGACTTCTTTTGTGTTCAGTATGCAGCATTCAAAGCAACATCATCAATTTCCAACAGGTTCTGACATCATTTGTTGTTTTTCGGTCATTTACCTAATTGTTTAGAGAGCTAAATGACCGTGAAATTGAAAATCACTACAAAATGAATTCTGAAAATGTTTAAACTTGGCATGGTATCATCATTTCACCCGCATAGCATGTGCGAAAGAGTAGAGAGGGTCACGGCATAAACTGGACGCACTTCGTGTACAAACTGGACAAACTCTTTCGGAGTATCAGGGTTTCGGACGAGAACTCATCTGTTACACGGGCACTTCAATGTTTTTTAAACTTATTTGAACTCTGGACTTCTTTTGTGTTCAGTATGCAACATTCAAAGCAACATCATCAATTTCCAACATGTTCTAACATCATTTGTTGTTTTCCAGTCATTTACCTAATTGTTTAGAGAGCTAAATGACCGTGAAATTGAAAATCACTACAAAATGAATTCTGGAAATATTGAAACTTGGCATGGTATCATCATTTCACCCGCATAGCATGTGCCAAAGAGTGGAGAGGGTCACGGGAAAAACTGGACGCACTTCGTGCACAAACTGGACAAACTCTTTCGGAGTATCAAGGTTTCGGACGAGAACTCATCTGTTACACGGGCACTTCAATGTTTTTTAAACTTATTTGAACTCCGGACTTCTTTTGTGTTCAGTATGCAGCATTCAAAGCAACATCATCAATTTCCAACAGGTTCTGACATCATTTGTTGTTTTTCGGTCATTTACCTAATTGTTTAGAGAGCTAAATGACCGTGAAATTGAAAATCACTACAAAATGAATTCTGAAAATGTTTAAACTTGGCATGGTATCATCATTTCACCCGCATAGCATGTGCGAAAGAGTAGAGAGGGTCACGGCATAAACTGGACGCACTTCGTGCACAAACTGGACAAACTCTTTCGGACTATCAGGGTTTCAGACGAGAACTCATCTGTTACACGGGCACTTCAATGTTTTTTAAACTTATTTGAACTCCGGACTTCTTTTGTGTTCAGTATGCTGCATCCAAAGCGACGTCATCAATTTCCAACATGTTCTGACATCATTTGTTGTTTTTCGGTCATTTACCTAATTGTTTAGAGAGCTAAATGACCGTGAAATTGAAAATCACTACAAAATGAATTCTGGAAATGTTGAAACTTGGCATGGTATCATCATTTGACCCGCATAGCATGTGCGAAAGAGTAGAGAGGGTCACGGCAAAAACTGGACGCACTTCGTGCACAAACTGGACAAACTCTTTCGGAGTATCAGGGTTTCGGACGAGAACTCATCTGTTACACGAGCACTTCAATGTTTTTTAAACTTATTTGAACTCCGGACTTCTTTTGTGTTCAGTATGCAGCACTCAAAGCGACGTCATAAATTTCCAACATGTTCTGACATCATTTGTTGTTTTTCGGTCATTTACCTAATTGTTTAGAGAGCTAAATGACCGTGAAATTGAAAATCACTACAAAATGAATTCTGAAAATGTTTAAACTTGGCATGGTATCATCATTTCACCCGCATAGCATGTGCGAAAGAGTAGAGAGGGTCACGGGAAAAACTGGACGCACTTCGTGTACAAACTGGACAAACTATTTCGGAGTATCAGGGTTTCGGACGAGAACTCATCTGTTACACGGGCACTTCAATGTTTTTTAAACTTATTTGAACTCTGGACTTCTTTTGTGTTCAGTATGCAGCATTCAAAGCAACATCATCAATTTCCAACAGGTTCTGACATCATTTGTTGTTTTTCGGTCATTTACCTAATTGTTTAGAGAGCTAAATGACCGTGAAATTGAAAATCACTACAAAATGAATTCTGAAAATGTTTAAACTTGGCATGGTATCATCATTTCACCCGCATAGCATGTCCGAAAGAGTAGAGAGGGTCACGGCATAAACTGGACGCACTTCGTGCACAAACTGGACAAACTCTTTCGGAGTATCAGGGTTTCGGACGAGAACTCATCTGTTACACGAGCACTTCAATGTTTTTTAAACTTATTTGAACTCCAGACTTCTTTTGTGTTCAGTATGCAGCACTCAAAGCGACGTCATAAATTTCCAACATGTTCTGACATCATTTGTTGTTTTTCGGTCATTTACCTAATTGTTTAGAGAGCTAAATGACCGTGAAATTGAAAATCACTACAAAATGAATTCTGAAAATGTTTAAACTTGGCATGGTATCATCATTTCACCCGCATAGCATGTGCGAAAGAGTAGAGAGGGTCACAGGAAAAACTGGACGCACTTCGTGTACAAACTGGACAAACTATTTCGGAGTATCAGGGTTTCGGACGAGAACTCATCTGTTACACGGGCACTTCAATGTTTTTTAAACTTATTTGAACTCCGGACTTCTTTTGTGTTCAGTATGCAGCATTCAAAGCAACATCATCAATTTCCAACATGTTCTAACATCATTTGTTGTTTTCCAGTCATTTACCTAATTGTTTAGAGAGCTAAATGACCGTGAAATTGAAAATCACTACAAAATGAATTCTGGAAATGTTGAAACTTGGCATGGTATCATCATTTGACCCGCATAGCATGTGCGAAAGAGTAGAGAGGGTCACGGCATAAACTGGACGCACTTCGTGTACAAACTGGACAAACTCTTTCGGAGTATCAGGGTTTCGGACGAGAACTCATCTGTTACACGGGCACTTCAATCTTTTTTAAACATATTTGAAATCCGGACTTCTTTTGTGTTCAGTATGCAGCATTCAATGCAACGTCATTAATTTCCAACATGTTCTGACATCATTTGTTGTTTTTCGGTCATTTACCTAATTGTTTAGATAGCTAAATGACCGTGAAATTGAAAATCACTACAAAATGAATTCTGAAAATGTTTAAACTTGGCATGGTATCATCATTTCACCCGCATAGCATGTGCGAAAGAGTAGAGAGGGTCACGGCAAAAACTGGACGCACTTCGCGTACAAACTGGACAAACTCTTTCGGACTATCAGGGTTTCGGACGAGAACTCATCTGTTACACGGGCACTTCAATGTTTTTTAAACTTATTTGAACTCCGGACTTCTTTTGTGTTCAGTATGCTGCATCCAAAGCGACATCATCAATTTCCAACATGTTCTGACATCATTTGTTGTTTTTCGGTCATTTACCTAATTGTTTAGAGAGCTAAATGACCGTGAAATTGAAAATCACTACAAAATGAATTCTGGAAATATTGAAACTTGGCATGGTATCATCATTTCACCCGCATAGCATGTGCGAAAGAGTAGAGAGGGTCACGGGAAAAACTGGACGCACTTCGTGCACAAGCTGGACAAACTCTTTCGGAGTATCAGGGTTTCGGACGAGAACTCATCTGTTACACGAGCACTTCAATGTTTTTTAAACTTATTTGAACTCCGGACTTCTTTTGTGTTCAGTATGCAGCATTCAAAGCGACATCATCAATTTCCAACATGTTCTGACATCATTTGTTGTTTTTCGGTCATTTACCTAATTGTTTAGAGAGCTAAATGACCGTGAAATTGAAAATCACTACAAAATAAATTCTGAAAATGTTTAAACTTGGCATGGTATCATCATTTCACCCGCATAGCATGTGCGAAAGAGTAGAGAGGGTCACGGCATAAACTGGACGCACTTCATGCACAAACTGGACAAACTTTTTCGGAGTATCAGGGTTTCGGACGAGAACTCATCTGTTACACGGGCACTTCAATGTTTTTTAAACTTATTTGAACTCCGGACTTCTTTTGTGTTCAGTATGCTGCATCCAAAGCGACGTCATCAATTTCCAACATGTTCTGACATCATTTGTTGTTTTTCGGTCATTTACCTAATTGTTTAGAGAGCTAAATGACCGTGAAATTGAAAATCACTACAAAATGAATTCTGGAAATGTTGAAACTTGGCATGGTATCATCATTTGACCCGCATAGCATGTGCGAAAGAGTAGAGAGGGTCACGGCAAAAACTGGACGCACTTCGTGCACAAACTGGACAAACTCTTTGGGAGTATCAGGGTTTCGGACGAGAACTCATCTGTTACACGAGCACTTCAATGTTTTTTAAACTTATTTGAACTCCGGACTTCTTTTGTGTTCAGTATGCAGCACTCAAAGCGACGTCATAAATTTCCAACATGTTCTGACATCATTTGTTGTTTTTCGGTCATTTACCTAATTGTTTAGAGAGCTAAATGACCGTGAAATTGAAAATCACTACAAAATGAATTCTGAAAATGTTTAAACTTGGCATGGTATCATCATTTCACCCGCATAGCATGTGCGAAAGAGTAGAGAGGGTCACGGGAAAAACTGGACGCACTTCCTGCACAAACTGGACAAACTCTTTCGGAGTATCAGGGTTTCGGACGAGAACTCATCTGTTACACGGGCACTTCAATGTTTTTTAAAATTATTTGAACTCCGTACTTCTTTTGTGTTCAGTATGCAGCATTCAAAGCAACATCATCAATTTCCAACATGTTCTGACATCATTTGTTGTTTTTTGGTCATTTACCTAATTGTTTAGAGAGCTAAATGACCGTGAAATTGAAAATCACGACAAAATGAATTCTGAAAATGTTTAAACTTGGCATGGTATCATCATTTCACCCGCATAGCATGTGCGAAAGAGTAGAGAGGGTCACGGCATAAACGGGACGCACATCGTGTACAAACTGGACAAACTCTTTCGGACTATCAGGGTTTCGGACGAGAACTCATCTGTTACACGGGCACTTCAATGTTTTTTAAACTTATTTGAACTCCGGACTTCTTTTGTGTTCAGTATGCTGCATCCAAAGCGACGTCATCAATTTCCAACAGGTTCTGACATCATTTGTTGTTTTTGGGTCATTTACCTAATTGTTTAGAGAGCTAAATGACCGTGAAATTGAAAATCACTACAAAATGAATTCTGAAAATGTTTAAACTTGGCATGGTATCATCATTTCACCCGCATAGCATGTGCGAAAGAGTAGAGAGGGTCACGGGAAAAACTGGACGCACTTCCTGCACAAACTGGACAAACTCTTTCGGAGTATCAGGGTTTCGGACGAGAACTCATCTGTTACACGGGCACTTCTATGTTTTTTAAACTTATTTGAACTCCGGACTTCTTTTGTGTTCAGTATGCAGCATTCAAAGAAACATCATCAATTTCCAACATGTTCTGACATCATTTGTTGTTTTTCGGTCATTTACCTAATTGTTTAGAGAGCTAAATGACCGTGAAATTGAAAATCACCACAAAATGAATTCTGAAAATGTTTAAACTTGGCATGGTATCATCATTTCACCCGCATAGCATGTGCGAAAGAGTAGAGAGGGTCACGGCATAAACTGGACGCACTTTGTGTACAAACTGGACAAACTCTTTCGGACTATCAGGGTTTCGGACGAGAACTCATCTGTTACACGGGCACTTCAATGTTTTTTAAACTTATTTGAACTCCGGACTTCTTTTGTGTTCAGTATGCTGCATCCAAAGCGACGTCATCAATTTCCAACATGTTCTGACATCATTTGTTGTTTTTCGGTCATTTACCTAATTGTTTAGAGAGCTAAATGACCGTGAAATTGAAAATCACTACAAAATGAATTCTGGAAATGTTGAAACTTGGCATGGTATCATCATTTGACCCGCATAGCATGTGCGAAAGAGTAGAGAGGGTCACGGCAAAAACTGGACGCAATTCGTGCACAAACTGGACAAACTCTTTCAGAGTATCAGGGTTTCGGACGAGAACTCATCTGTTACACGAGCACTTCAATGTTTTTTAAACTTATTTGAACTCCGGACTTCTTTTGTGTTCAGTATGCAGCACTCAAAGCGACGTCATAAATTTCCAACATGTTCTGACATCATTTGTTGTTTTTCGGTCATTTACCTAATTGTTTAGAGAGCTAAATGACCGTGAAATTGAAAATCACTACAAAATGAATTCTGAAAATGTTTAAACTTGGCATGGTATCATCATTTCACCCGCATAGCATGTGCGAAAGAGTAGAGAGGGTCACGGGAAAAACTGGACGCACTTCCTGCACAAACTGGACAAACTCTTTCGGAGTATCAGGGTTTCGGACGAGAACTCATCTGTTACACGGGCACTTCAATGTTTTTTAAAATTATTTGAACTCCGGACTTCTTTTGTGTTCAGTATGCAGCATTCAAAGCAACATCATCAATTTCCAACATGTTCTGACATCATTTGTTGTTTTTCGGTCATTACCTAATTGTTTAGAGAGCTAAATGACCGTGAAATTGAAAATCACTACAAAATGAATTCTGAAAATGTTTAAACTTGGCATGGTATCATCATTTCACCCGCATAGCATGTGCGAAAGAGTAGAGAGGGTCACGGCATAAACGGGACGCACATCGTGTACAAACTGGACAAACTCTTTCGGACTATCAGGGTTTCGGACGAGAACTCATCTGTTACACGGGCACTTCAATGTTTTTTAAACTTATTTGAACTCCGGACTTCTTTTGTGTTCAGTATGCTGCATCCAAAGCGACGTCATCAATTTCCAACATGTTCTGACATCATTTGTTGTTTTTCGGTCATTTACCTAATTGTTTAGAGAGCTAAATGACCGTGAAATTGAAAATCACTACAAAATGAATTCTGAAAATGTTTAAACTTGGCATGGTATCATCATTTCACCCGCATAGCATGTGCAAAAGAGTAGAGAGGGTCACGGGAAAAACTGGACGCACTTCCTGCACAAACTGGACAAACTCTTTCGGAGTATCACGGTTTCGGACGAGAACTCATCTGTTACACGGGCACTTCAATGTTTTTTAAACTTATTTGAACTCCGGACTTTTTTTGTGTTCAGTATGCAGCATTCAAAGCAACATCATCAATTTCCAACATGTTCTGACATCATTTGTTGTTTTTAGGTCATTTACCTAATTGTTTAGAGAGCTAAATGACCGTGAAATTGAAAATCACTACAAAATGAATTCTGAAAATGTTTAAACTTGGCATGGTATCATCAATTCACCCGCATAGCATGTGCGAAAGAGTAGAGAGGGTCACGGCATAAACTGGACGCACTTCGTGTACAAACTGGACAAACTCTTTCGGACTATCAGGGTTTCGGACGAGAACTCATCTGTTACACGGGCACTTCAATGTTTTTTAAACTTATTTGAACTCCGGACTTCTTTTGTGTTCAGTATGCTGCATCCAAAGCGACGTCATCAATTTCCAACATGTTCTGACTTCATTTGTTGTTTTTCGGTCATTTACCTAATTGTTTAGAGAGCTAAATGACCATCAAATTAAAAATCACTACAAAATGAATTCTGGAAATGTTGAAACTTGGCATGGTATCATCATTTGACCCGCATAGCATGTGCGAAAGAGTAGAGAGGGTCACGGCAAAAACTGGACGCACTTCGTGCACAAACTGGACAAACTCTTTCGGAGTATCAGGGTATCGGACGAGAACTCATCTGTTACACGAGCACTTCAATGTTTTTTAAACTTATTTGAACTCCGGACTTCTTTTGTGTTCAGTATGCAGCACTCAAAGCGACGTCATAAATTTCCAACATGTTCTGACATCATTTGTTGTTTTTCGGTCATTTACCTAATTGTTTAGAGAGCTAAATGACCGTGAAATTGAAAATCACTACAAAATGAATTCTGGAAATGTTGAAACTTGGCATGGTATCATCATTTGACCCGCATAGCATGTGCGAAAGAGTAGAGAGGGTCACGGCAAAAACTGGACGCACTTCGTGCACAAACTGGACAAACTCTTTCGGAGTATCAGGGTTTCGGACGAGAACTCATGTGTTACACGAGCACTTCAATGTTTTTTAAACTTATTTGAACTCCGGACTTCGTTTGTGTTCAGTATGCAGCACTCAAAGCGACGTCATCAATTTCCAACATGTTCTGACATCATTTGTTGTTTTTCGGTCATTTACCTAATTGTTTAGAGAGCTAAATGACCGTGAAATTGAAAATCACTACAAAATGAATTCTGAAAATGTTTAAACTTGGCATGGTATCATCATTTCACCCACATAGCATGTGCGAAAGAGTAGAGAGGGTCACGGGAAAAACTGGACGCACTTCCTGCACAAACTGGACAAACTCTTTCGGAGTATCAGGGTTTCGGACGAGAACTCATCTGTTACACGGGCACATCAATGTTTTTTAAACTTATTTGAACTCCGGACTTCTTTTGTGTTCAATATGCAGCATTCAAAGCAACATCATCAATTTCCAACATGTTATGACATCATTTGTTGTTTTTCGGTCATTTACCTAATTGTTTAGAGAGCTAAATGACCGTGAAATTGAAAATCACTACAAAATGAATTCTGAAAATGTTTAAACTTGGCATGGTATCATCATTTCACCCGCATAGCATGTGCGAAAGAGTAGAGAGGGTCACGGCATAAACGGGACGCACATCGTGTACAAACTGGACAAACTCTTTCGGACTATCAGGGTTTCGGACGAGAACTCATCTGTTACACGGGCACTTCAATGTTTTTTAAACTTATTTGAACTCCGGACTTCTTTTGTGTTCAGTATGCTGCATCCAAAGCGACGTCATCAATTTCCAACATGTTCTGACATCATTTGTTGTTTTTCGGTCATTTACCTAATTGTTTAGAGAGCTAAATGACCGTGAAATTGAAAATCACTACAAAATGAATTCTGAAAATGTTTAAACTTGGCATGGTATCATCATTTCACCCGCATAGCATGTGCAAAAGAGTAGAGAGGGTCACGGGAAAAACTGGACGCACTTCCTGCACAAACTGGACAAACTCTTTCGGAGTATCAGGGTTTCGGACGAGAACTCATCTGTTACACGGGCACTTCAATGTTTTTTAAACTTATTTGAACTCCGGACTTTTTTTGTGTTCAGTATGCAGCATTCAAAGCAACATCATCAATTTCCAACATGTTCTGACATCATTTGTTGTTTTTCGGTCATTTACCTAATTGTTTAGAGAGCTAAATGACCGTGAAATTGAAAATCACTACAAAATGAATTCTGAAAATGTTTAAACTTGGCATGGTATCATCATTTCACCCGCATAGCATCTGCGAAAGAGTAGAGAGGGTCACGGCATAAACTGGACGCACTTCGTGTACAAACTGGACAAACTCTTTCGGACTATCAGGGTTTCGGACGAGAACTCATCTGTTACACGGGCACTTCAATGTTTTTTAAACTTATTTGAACTCCGGACTTCTTTTGTGTTCAGTATGCTGCATCCAAAGCGACGTCATCAATTTCCAACATGTTCTGACATCATTTGTTGTTTTTCGGTCATTTACCTAATTGTTTAGAGAGCTAAATGACCATCAAATTGAAAATCACTACAAAATGAATTCTGGAAATATTGAAACTTGGCATGGTATCATCATTTGACCCGCATAGCATGTGCGAAAGAGTAAATAGGGTCACGGCAAAAACTGGACGCACTTCATGCACAAACTGGACAAACTCTTTCGGAGTATCAGGGTTTCGGACGAGAACTCATCTGTTACACGAGCACTTCAATGTTTTTTAAACTTATTTGAACTCCGGACTTCTTTTGTGTTCAGTATGCAGCACTCAAAGCGACGTCATAAATTTCCAACATGTTCTGACATCATTTGTTGTTTTTCGGTCATTTACCTAATTGTTTAGAGAGCTAAATGACCGTGAAATTGAAAATCACTACAAAATGAATTCTGGAAATGTTGAAACTTGGCATGGTATCATCATTTGACCCGCATAGCATGTGCGAAAGAGTAGAGAGGGTCACGGCAAAAACTGGACGCACTTCGTGCACAAACTGGACAAACTCTTTCGGAGTATCAGGGTTTCGGACGAGAACTCATCTGTTACACGAGCACTTCAATGTTTTTTAAACTTATTTGAACTCCGGACTTCTTTTGTGTTCAGTATGCAGCACTCAAAGCGACGTCATCAATTTCCAACATGTTCTGACATCATTTGTTGTTTTTCGGTCATTTACCTAATTGTTTAGAGAGCTAAATGACCGTGAAATTGAAAATCACTACAAAATGAATTCTGAAAATGTTTAAACTTGGCATGGTATCATCATTTCACCCGCATAGCATGTGCGAAAGAGTAGAGAGGGTCACGGGAAAAACTGGACGCACTTCCTGCACAAACTGGACAAACTCTTTCGGAGTATCAGGGTTTCGGACGAGAACTCATCTGTTACACGGGCACTTCAATGTTTTTTAAACTTATTTGAACTCCGGACTTCTTTTGTGTTCAGTATGCAGCATTCAAAGCAACATCATCAATTTCCAACATGTTATGACATCATTTGTTGTTTTTCGGTCATTTACCTAATTGTTTAGAGAGCTAAATGACCGTGAAATTGAAAATCACTACAAAATGAATTCTGAAAATGTTTAAACTTGGCATGGTATCATCATTTCACCCGCATAGCATGTGCGAAAGAGTAGAGAGGGTCACGGCATAAACTGGACGCACTTCGTGTACAAACTGGACAAACTCTTTCGGACTATCAGGGTTTCGGACGAGAACTCATCTGTTACATGGGCACTTCAATGTTTTTTAAACTTATTTGAACTCCGGACTTCTTTTGTGTTTAGTATGCTGCATCCAAAGCGACATCATCAATTTCCAACATGTTCTGACTTCATTTGTTCTTTTTCGGTCATTTACCTAATTGTTTACAGAGCTAAATGACCGTGAAATTGAAAATCACTACAAAATGAATTCTGGAAATGTTGAAACTTGGCATGGTATCATCATTTGACCCGCATAGCATGTGCGAAAGAGTAGAGAGGGTCACGGAAAAAACTGGACGCACTTCATGCACAAACTGGACAAACTCTTTCGGAGTATCAGGGTTTCGGACGAGAACTCATCTGTTACACGAGCACTTCAATGTTTTTTAAACTTATTTGAACTCCAGACTTCTTTTGTGTTCAGTATGCAGCACTCAAAGCGACGTCATAAATTTCCAACATGTTCTGACATCATTTGTTGTTTTTCGGTCATTTACCTAATTGTTTAGAGAGCTAAATGACCGTGAAATTGAAAATCACTACAAAATGAATTCTGAAAATGTTTAAACTTGGCATGGTATCATCATTTCACCCGCATAGCATGTGCGAAAGAGTAGAGAGGGTCACAGGAAAAACTGGACGCACTTCGTGTACAAACTGGACAAACTATTTCGGAGTATCAGGGTTTCGGACGAGAACTCATCTGTTACACGGGCACTTCAATGTTTTTTAAACTTATTTGAACTCCGGACTTCTTTTGTGTTCAGTATGCAGCATTCAAAGCAACATCATCAATTTCCAACATGTTCTAACATCATTTGTTGTTTTCCAGTCATTTACCTAATTGTTTAGAGAGCTAAATGACCGTGAAATTGAAAATCACTACAAAATGAATTCTGGAAATGTTGAAACTTGGCATGGTATCATCATTTGACCCGCATAGCATGTGCGAAAGAGTAGAGAGGGTCACGGCATAAACTGGACGCACTTCGTGCACAAACTGGACAAACTCTTTCGGAGTATCAGGGTTTCGGACGAGAACTCATCTGTTACACGGGCACTTCAATGTTTTTTAAACATATTTGAAATCCGGACTTCTTTTGTGTTCAGTATGCTGCACTCAAAGCGACGTCATAAATTTCCAACATGTTCTGACATCATTTGTTGTTTTTCGGTCATTTATCTAATTGTTTAGATAGCTAAATGACCGTGAAATTGAAAATCACTACAAAATGAATTCTAAAAATGTTTAAACTTGGCATGGTATCATCATTTCACCCGCATAGCATGTGCGAAAGAGTAGAGAGGGTCACGGCATAAACTGGACGCACTTCGCGTACAAACTGGACAAACTCTTTCGGAGTATCAGGGTTTCGGACGAGAACTCATCTGTTACACGGGCACTTCAATGTTTTTTAAACTTATTTGAACTCCGGACTTCTTTTGTGTTCAGTATGCTGCATCCAAAGCGACATCATCAATTTCCAACATGTTCTGACATCATTTGTTGTTTTTCGGTCATTTACCTAATTGTTTAGAGAGCTAAATGACCGTGAAATTGAAAATCACTACAAAATGAATTCTGGAAATATTGAAACTTGGCATGGTATCATCATTTCACCCGCATAGCATGTGCGAAAGAGTAGAGAGGGTCACGGGAAAAACTGGACGCACTTCGTGCACAAGCTGGACAAACTCTTTCGGAGTATCAGGGTTTCGGACGAGAACTCATCTGTTACACGAGCACTTCAATGTTTTTTAAACTTATTTGAACTCCGGACTTCTTTTGTGTTCAGTATGCAGCATTCAAAGCGACATCATCAATTTCCAACATGTTCTGACATCATTTGTTGTTTTTCGGTCATTTACCTAATTGTTTAGAGAGCTAAATGACCGTGAAATTGAAAATCACTACAAAATGAATTCTGAAAATGTTTAAACTTGGCATGGTATCATCATTTCACCCGCATAGCATGTGCGAAAGAGTAGAGAGGGTCACGGCATAAACTGGACGCACTTCATGCACAAACTGGACAAACTCTTTCGGAGTATCAGGGTTTCGGACGAGAACTCATCTGTTACACGGGCACTTCAATGTTTTTTAAACTTATTTGAACTCCGGACTTCTTTTGTGTTCAGTATGCTGCATCCAAAGCGACGTCATCAATTTCCAACATGTTCTGACATCATTTGTTGTTTTTCGGTCATTTACCTAATTGTTTAGAGAGCTAAATGACCGTGAAATTGAAAATCTCTACAAAATGAATTCTGGAAATGTTGAAACTTGGCATGGTATCATCATTTGACCCGCATAGCATGTGCGAAAGAGTAGAGAGGGTCACGGCAAAAACTGGACGCACTTCGTGCACAAACTGGACAAACTCTTTCGGAGTATCAGGGTTTCGGACGAGAACTCATCTGTTACACGAGCACTTCAATGTTTTTTAAACTTATTTGAACTCTGGACTTCTTTTGTGTTCAGTATGCAGCATTCAATGCAACGTCATTTATTTCCAACATGTTCTGACATCATTTTTTGTTTTTCGGTCATTTACCTAATTGTTTAGAGAGCTAAATGACCGTGAAATTGAAAATCACTACAAAATGAATTCTGAAAATGTTTAAACTTGGCATGGTATCATCATTTCACCCGCATAGCATGTGCGAAAGAGTAGAGAGGGTCACGGGAAAAACTGGACGCACTTCCTGCACAAACTGGACAAACTCTTTCGGAGTATCAGGGTTTCGGACGAGAACTCATCTGTTACACGGGCACTTCAATGTTTTTTAAACTTATTTGAACTCCGGACTTCTTTTGTGTTCAGTATGCAGCATTCAAAGCAACATCATCAATTTCCAACATGTTCTGACATCATTTGTTGTTTTTCGGTCATTTACCTAATTGTTTAGAGAGCTAAATGACCGTGAAATTGAAAATCACTACAAAATGAATTCTGAAAATGTTTAAACTTGGCATGGTATCATCATTTCACCCGCATAGCATGTGCGAAAGAGTAGAGAGGGTAACGGCATAAACGGGACACACATCGTGTACAAACTGGACAAACTCTTTCGGACTATCAGGGTTTCGGACGAGAACTCATATGTTACACGGGCACTTCAATGTTTTTTAAACTTATTTGAACTCCGGACTTCTTTTGTGTTCAGTATGCTGCATCCAAAGCGATGTCATCAATTTCCAACATGTTCTGACATCATTTGTTGTTTTTCGGTCATTTACCTAATTGTTTAGAGAGCTAAATGACCGTGAAATTGAAAATCACTACAAAATGAATTCTGAAAATGTTTAAACTTGGCATGGTATCATCATTTGACCCGCATAGCATGTGCGAAAGAGTAGAGAGGGTCACGGGAAAAACTGGACGCACTTCGTGTCCAAACTGGACAAACTATTTCGGAGTATCAGGGTTTCGGACGAGAACTCATCTGTTACACGGGCACTTCAATGTTTTTTAAACTTATTTGAACTCCGGACTTCTTTTGTGTTCAGTATGCAGCATTCAAAGCAACATCATCAATTTCCAACAGGTTCTGGCATCATTTGTTGTTTTTCGGTCATTTACCTAATTGTTTAGAGAGCTAAATGACCGTGAAATTGAAAATCACTACAAAATGAATTCTGAAAATGTTTAAACTTGGCATGGTATCATCATTTCACCCGCATAGCATGTGCGAAAGAGTAGAGAGGGTCACGGTATAAACTGGACGCACTTCGTGCACAAACTAGACAAACTCTTTCGGACTATCAGGGTTTCAGACGAGAACTCATCTGTTACACGGGCACTTCAATGTTTTTTAAACTTATTTGAACTCCGGACTTCTTTTGTGTTCAGTATGCTGCATCCAAAGCGACGTCATCAATTTCCAACATGTTCTAACATCATTTGTTGTTTTTCGGTCATTTACCTAATTGTTTAGAGAGCTAAATGACCGTGAAATTGAAAATCACTACAAAATGAATTCTGGAAATGTTGAAACTTGGCATGGTATCATCATTTGACCCGCATAGCATGTGCGAAAGAGTAGAGAGGGTCACGGAAAAAACTGGACGCACTTCATGCACAAACTGGACAAACTCTTTCGGAGTATCAGGGTTTCGGACGAGAACTCATCTGTTACACGAGCACTTCAATGTTTTTTAAACTTATTTGAACTCCAGACTTCTTTTGCGTTCAGTATGCAGCACTCAAAGCGACGTCATAAATTTCCAACATGTTCTGACATCATTTGTTGTTTTTCGGTCATTTACCTAATTGTTTAGAGAGCTAAATGACCGTGAAATTGAAAATCACTACAAAATGAATTCTGAAAATGTTTAAACTTGGCATGGTATCATCATTTCACCCGCATAGCATGTGCGAAAGAGTAGAGAGGGTCACAGGAAAAACTGGACGCACTTCGTGTACAAACTGGACAAACTATTTCGGAGTATCAGGGTTTCGGACGAGAACTCATCTGTTACACGGGCACTTCAATGTTTTTTAAACTTATTTGAACTCCGGACTTCTTTTGTGTTCAGTATGCAGCATTCAAAGCAACATCATCAATTTCCAACATGTTCTAACATCATTTGTTGTTTTCCAGTCATTTACCTAATTGTTTAGAGAGCTAAATGACCGTGAAATTGAAAATCACTACAAAATGAATTCTGGAAATGTTGAAACTTGGCATGGTATCATCATTTGACCCGCATAGCATGTGCGAAAGAGTAGAGAGGGTCACGGCATAAACTGGACGCACTTCGTGCACATACTGGACAAACTCTTTCGGAGTATCAGGGTTTCGGACGAGAACTCATCTGTTACACGGGCACTTCAATGTTTTTTAAACATATTTGAAATCCGGACTTCTTTTGTGTTCTGTATGCTGCACTCAAAGCGACGTCATAAATTTCCAACATGTTCTGACATCATTTGTTGTTTTTCGGTCATTTATCTAATTGTTTAGATAGCTAAATGACCGTGAAATTGAAAATCACTACAAAATGAATTCTAAAAATGTTTAAACTTGGCATGGTATCATCATTTCACCCGCATAGCATGTGCGAAAGAGTAGAGAGGGTCACGGCATAAACTGGACGCACTTCGCGTACAAACTGGACAAACTCTTTCGGAGTATCAGGGTTTCGGACGAGAACTCATCTGTTACACGGGCACTTCAATGTTTTTTAAACTTATTTGAACTCCGGACTTCTTTTGTGTTCAGTATGCTGCATCCAAAGCGACATCATCAATTTCCAACATGTTCTGACATCATTTGTTGTTTTTCGGTCATTTACCTAATTGTTTAGAGAGCTAAATGACCGTGAAATTGAAAATCACTACAAAATGAATTCTGGAAATATTGAAACTTGGCATGGTATCATCATTTCACCCGCATAGCATGTGCGAAAGAGTAGAGAGGGTCACGGGAAAAACTGGACGCACTTCGTGCACAAGCTGGACAAACTCTTTCGGAGTATCAGGGTTTCGGACGAGAACTCATCTGTTACACGAGCACTTCAATGTTTTTCAAACTTATTTGAACTCCGGACTTCTTTTGTGTTCAGTATGCAGCATTCAAAGCGACATCATCAATTCCCAACATGTTCTGACATCATTTGTTGTTTTTCGGTCATTTACCTAATTGTTTAGAGAGCTAAATGACCGTGAAATTGAAAATCACTACAAAATGAATTCTGAAAATGTTTAAACTTGGCATGGTATCATCATTTCACCCGCATAGCATGTGCGAAAGAGTAGAGAGGGTCACGGCATAAACTGGACGCACTTCATGCACAAACTGGACAAACTCTTTCGGAGTATCAGGGTTTCGGACGAGAACTCATCTGTTACACGGGCACTTCAATGTTTTTTAAACTTATTTGAACTCCGGACTTCTTTTGTGTTCAGTATGCTGCATCCAAAGCGACGTCATCAATTTCCAACATGTTCTGACATCATTTGTTGTTTTTCGGTCATTTACCTAATTGTTTAGAGAGCTAAATGACCGTGAAATTGAAAATCTCTACAAAATGAATTCTGGAAATGTTGAAACTTGGCATGGTATCATCATTTGACCCGCATAGCATGTGCGAAAGAGTAGAGAGGGTCACGGCAAAAACTGGACGCACTTCGTGCACAAACTGGACAAACTCTTTCGGAGTATCAGGGTTTCGGACGAGAACTCATCTGTTACACGAGCACTTCAATGTTTTTTAAACTTATTTGAACTCTGGACTTCTTTTGTGTTCAGTATGCAGCATTCAATGCAACGTCATTAATTTCCAACATGTTCTGACATCATTTGTTGTTTTTCGGTCATTTACCTAATTGTTTAGAGAGCTAAATGACCGTGAAATTGAAAATCACTACAAAATGAATTCTGAAAATGTTTAAACTTGGCATGGTATCATCATTTCACCCGCATAGCATGTGCGAAAGAGTAGAGAGGGTCACGGGAAAAACTGGACGCACTTCCTGCACAAACTGGACAAACTCTTTCGGAGTATCAGGGTTTCGGACGAGAACTCATCTGTTACACGGGCACTTCAATGTTTTTTAAACTTATTTGAACTCCGGACTTCTTTTGTGTTCAGTATGCAGCATTCAAAGCAACATCATCAATTTCCAACATGTTCTGACATCATTTGTTGTTTTTCGGTCATTTACCTAATTGTTTAGAGAGCTAAATGACCGTGAAATTGAAAATCACTACAAAATGAATTCTGAAAATGTTTAAACTTGGCATGGTATCATCATTTCACCCGCATAGCATGTGCGAAAGAGTAGAGAGGGTAACGGCATAAACGGGACACACATCGTGTACAAACTGGACAAACTCTTTCGGACTATCAGGGTTTCGGACGAGAACTCATCTGTTACACGGGCACTTCAATGTTTTTTAAACTTATTTGAACTCCGGACTTCTTTTGTGTTCAGTATGCTGCATCCAAAGCGATGTCATCAATTTCCAACATGTTCTGACATCATTTGTTGTTTTTCGGTCATTTACCTAATTGTTTAGAGAGCTAAATGACCGTGAAATTCAAAATCACTACAAAATGAATTCTGAAAATGTTTAAACTTGGCATGGTATCATCATTTGAGCCGCATAGCATGTGCGAAAGAGTAGAGAGGGTCACGGGAAAAACTGGACGCACTTCGTGTCCAAACTGGACAAACTATTTCGGAGTATCAGGGTTTCGGACGAGAACTCATCTGTTACACGGGCACTTCAATGTTTTTTAAACTTATTTGAACTCCGGACTTCTTTTGTGTTCAGTATGCAGCATTCAAAGCAACATCATCAATTTCCAACAGGTTCTGACATCATTTGTTGTTTTTCGGTCATTTACCTAATTGTTTAGAGAGCTAAATGACCGTGAAATTGAAAATCACTACAAAATGAATTCTGAAAATGTTTAAACTTGGCATGGTATCATCATTTCACCCGCATAGCATGTGCGAAAGAGTAGAGAGGGTCACGGTATAAACTGGACGCACTTCGTGCACAAACTAGACAAACTCTTTCGGACTATCAGGGTTTCAGACGAGAACTCATCTGTTACACGGGCACTTCAATGTTTTTTAAACTTATTTGAACTCCGGACTTCTTTTGTGTTCAGTATGCTGCATCCAAAGCGACGTCATCAATTTCCAACATGTTCTGACATCATTTGTTGTTTTTCGGTCATTTACCTAATTGTTTAGAGAGCTAAATGACCGTGAAATTGAAAATCACTACAAAATGAATTCTGGAAATGTTGAAACTTGGCATGGTATCATCATTTGACCCGCATAGCATGTGCGAAAGAGTAGAGAGGGTCACGGCAAAAACTGGACGCACTTCGTGCACAAACTGGACAAACTCTTTCGGAGTATCAGGGTTTCGGACGAGAACTCATCTGTTACACGAGCACTTCAATGTTTTTTAAACTTATTTGAACTCCGGACTTCTTTTGTGTTCAGTATGCAGCACTCAAAGCGACGTCATAAATTTCCAACATGTTCTGACATCATTTGTTGTTTTTCGGTCATTTACCTAATTGTTTAGAGAGCTAAATGACCGTGAAATTGAAAATCACTACAAAATGAATTCTGAAAATGTTTAAACTTGGCATGGTATCATCATTTCACCCGCATAGCATGTGCGAAAGAGTAGAGAGGGTCACGGGAAAAACTGGACGCACTTCGTGCACAAACTGGACAAACTCTTTCGGAGTATCAGGGTTTCGGACGAGAACTCATCTGTTACACGGGCACTTCAATGTTTTTTAAAATTATTTGAACTCCGGACTTCTTTTGTGTTCAGTATGCAGCATTCAAAGCAACATCATCAATTTCCAACATGTTCTGACATCATTTGTTGTTTTTCGGTCATTTACCTAATTGTTTAGAGAGCTAAATGACCGTGAAATTGAAAATCACTACAAAATGAATTCTGAAAATGTTTAAACTTGGCATGGTATCATCATTTCACCCGCATAGCATGTGCGAAAGAGTAGAGAGGGTCACGGCATAAACGGGACGCACATCGTGTACAAACTGGACAAACTCTTTCGGACTATCAGGGTTTCGGACGAGAACTCATCTGTTACACGGGCACTTCAATGTTTTTTAAACTTATTTGAACTCCGGACTTCTTTTGTGTTCAGTATGCTGCATCCAAAGCGACGTCATCAATTTCCAACATGTTCTGACATCATTTGTTGTTTTTCGGTCATTTACCTAATTGTTTAGAGAGCTAAATGACCGTGAAATTGAAAATCACTACAAAATGAATTCTGAAAATGTTTAAACTTGGCATGGTATCATCATTTCACCCGCATAGCATGTGCGAAAGAGTAGAGAGGGTCACGGGAAAAACTGGACGCACTTCCTGCACAAACTGGACAAACTCTTTCGGAGTATCAGGGTTTCGGACGAGAACTCATCTGTTACACGGGCACTTCAATGTTTTTTAAACTTATTTGAACTCCGGACTTTTTTTGTGTTCAGTATGCAGCATTCAAAGCAACATCATCAATTTCCAACATGTTCTGACATCATTTGTTGTTTTTCGGTCATTTACCTAATTGTTTAGAGAGCTAAATGACCGTGAAATTGAAAATCACTACAAAATGAATTCTGAAAATGTTTAAACTTGGCATGGTATCATCATTTCACCCGCATAGCATGTGCGAAAGAGTAGAGAGGGTCACGGCATAAACTGGACGCACTTCGTGTACAAACTGGACAAACTCTTTTGGACTATCAGGGTTTCGGACGAGAACTCATCTGTTACACGGGCACTTCAATGTTTTTTAAACTTATTTGAACTCCGGACTTCTTTTGTGTTCAGTATGCTGCATCCAAAGCGACGTCATCAATTTCCAACATGTTCTGACATCATTTGTTGTTTTTCGGTCATTTACCTAATTGTTTAGAGAGCTAAATGACCATGAAATTGAAAATCACTACAAAATGAATTCTGGAAATGTTGAAACTTTGCATGGTATCATCATTTGACCCGCATAGCATGTGCGAAAGAGTAGAGAGGGTCACGGCAAAAACTGGACGCACTTCGTGCACAAACTGGACAAACTCTTTCGGAGTATCAGGGTTTCGGACGAGAACTCATCTGTTACACGAGCACTTCAATGTTTTTTAAACTTATTTGAACTCCGGACTTCTTTTGTGTTCAGTATGCAGCACTCAAAGCAACGTCATAAATTTCCAACATGTTCTGACATCATTTGTTGTTTTTCGGTCATTTACCTAATTGTTTAGAGAGCTAAATGACCGTGAAATTGAAAATCACTACAAAATGAATTCTGGAAATGTTGAAACTTGGCATGGTATCATCATTTGACCCGCATAGCATGTGCGAAAGAGTAGAGAGGGTCACGGCAAAAACTGGACGCACTTCATGCACAAACTGGACAAACTCTTTCGGAGTATCAGGGTTTCGGACGAGAACTCATCTGTTACACGAGCACTTCAATGTTTTTTAAACTTATTTGAACTCCGGACTTCTTTTGTGTTCAGTATGCAGCACTCAAAGCGACGTCATCAATTTCCAACATGTTCCGACATCATTTGTTGTTTTTCGGTCATTTACCTAATTGTTTAGAGAGCTAAATGACCGTGAAATTGAAAATCAGTACAAAATGAATTCTGAAAATGTTTAAACTTGGCATGGTATCATCATTTCACCCGCATAGCATGTGCGAAAGAGTAGAGAGGGTCACGGGAAAAACTGGACGCACTTCCTGCACAAACTGGACAAACTCTTTCGGAGTATCAGGGTTTCGGACGAGAACTCATCTGTTACACGGGCACTTCAATGTTTTTTAAACTTATTTGAACTCCGGACTTCTTTTGTGTTCAGTATGCAGCATTCAAAGCAACATCATCAATTTCCAACATGTTATGACATCATTTGTTGTTTTTCGGTCATTTACCTAATTGTTTAGAGAGCTAAATGACCGTGAAATTGAAAATCACTACAAAATGAATTCTGAAAATGTTTAAACTTGGCATGGTATCATCATTTCACCCGCATAGCATGTGCGAAAGAGTAGAGAGGGTCACGGCATAAACTGGACGCACTTCGTGTACAAACTGGACAAACTCTTTCGGACTATCAGGGTTTCGGACGAGAACTCATCTGTTACATGGGCACTTCAATGTTTTTTAAACTTATTTGAACTCCGGACTTCTTTTGTGTTCAGTATGCAGCATTCAAAGCAACATCATCAATTTCCAACATGTTATGACATCATTTGTTGTTTTTCGGTCATTTACCTAATTGTTTAGAGAGCTAAATGACCGTGAAATTGAAAATCACTACAAAATGAATTCTGAAAATGTTTAAACTTGGCATGGTATCATCATTTCACCCGCATAGCATGTGCGAAAGAGTAGAGAGGGTCACGGCATAAACTGGACGCACTTCGTGTACAAACTGGACAAACTCTTTCGGACTATCAGGGTTTCGGACGAGAACTCATCTGTTACATGGGCACTTCAATGTTTTTTAAACTTATTTGAACTCCGGACTTCTTTTGTGTTTAGTATGCTGCATCCAAAGCGACGTCATCAATTTCCAACATGTTCTGACATCATTTGTTCTTTTTCGGTCATTTACCTAATTGTTTAGAGAGCTAAATGACCGTGAAATTGAAAATCACTACAAAATGAATTCTGGAAATGTTGAAACTTGGCATGGTATCATCATTTGACCCGCATAGCATGTGCGAAAGAGTAGAGAGGGTCACGGCAAAAACTGGACGCACTTCATGCACAAACTGGACAAACTCTTTCGGAGTATCAGGGTTTCGGACGAGAACTCATCTGTTACACGAGCACTTCAATGTTTTTTAAACTTATTTGAACTCCAGACTTCTTTTGTGTTCAGTATGCAGCACTCAAAGCGACGTCATAAATTTCCAACATGTTCTGACATCATTTGTTGTTTTTCGGTCATTTACCTAATTGTTTAGAGAGCTAAATGACCGTGAAATTGAAAATCACTACAAAATGAATTCTGAAAATGTTTAAACTTGGCATGGTATCATCATTTCACCCACATAGCATGTGCGAAAGAGTAGAGAGGGTCACAGGAAAAACTGGACGCACTTCGTGTACAAACTGGACAAACTATTTCGGAGTATCAGGGTTTCGGACGAGAACTCATCTGTTACACGGGCACTTCAATGTTTTTTAAACTTATTTGAACTCCGGACTTCTTTTGTGTTCAGTATGCAGCATTCAAAGCAACATCATCAATTTCCAACATGTTCTAACATCATTTGTTGTTTTCCAGTCATTTACCTAATTGTTTAGAGAGCTAAATGACCGTGAAATTGAAAATCACTAGAAAATGAATTCTGGAAATGTTGAAACTTGGCATGGTATCATCATTTGACCCGCATAGCATGTGCGAAAGAGTAGAGAGGGTCACGGCATAAACTGGACGCACTTCGTGTACAAACTGGACAAACTCTTTCGGAGTATCAGGGTTTCGGACGAGAACTCATCTGTTACACGGACACTTCAATGTTTTTTAAACATATTTGAAATCCGGACTTCTTTTGTGTTCAGTATGCAGCATTCAATGCAACGTCATTAATTTCCAACATGTTCTGACATCATTTGTTGTTTTTCGGTCATTTACCTAATTGTTTAGATAGCTAAATGACCGTGAAATTGAAAATCACTACAAAATGAATTCTAAAAATGTTTAAACTTGGCATGGTATCATCATTTCACCCGCATAGCATGTGCGAAAGAGTAGAGAGGGTCACGGCAAAAACTGGACGCACTTCGCGTACAAACTGGACAAACTCTTTCGGACTATCAGGGTTTCGGACGAGAACTCATCTGTTACACGGGCACTTCAATGTTTTTTAAACTTATTTGAACTCCGGACTTCTTTTGTGTTCAGTATGCTGCATCCAAAGCGACATCATCAATTTCCAACATGTTCTGACATCATTTGTTGTTTTTCGGTCATTTACCTAATTGTTTAGAGAGCTAAATGACCGTGAAATTGAAAATCACTACAAAATGAATTCTGAAAATGTTTAAACTTGGCATGGTATCATCATTTCACCCGCATAGCATGTGCGAAAGAGTAGAGAGGGTCACAGGAAAAACTGGACGCACTTCGTGCACAAACTGGACAAACTATTTCGGAGTATCAGGGTTTCGGACGAGAACTCATCTGTTACATGGGCACTTCAATGTTTTTTAAACTTATTTGAACTCCGGACTTTTTTTGTGTTCAGTATGCAGCATTCAAAGCGACGTCATAAATTTCCAACATGTTCTGACATCATTTGTTGTTTTTCGGTCATTTACCTAATTGTTTAGAGAGCTAAATGACCGTGAAATTGAAAATCACTACAAAATGAATTCTGAAAATGTTTAAACTTGGCATGGTATCATCATTTCACCCGCATAGCATGTGCGAAAGAGTAGAGAGGGTCACGGCATAAACTGGACGCACTTCGTGTACAAACTGGACAAACTCTTTCGGACTATCAGGGTTTCGGACGAGAACTCATCTGTTACACGGGCACTTCAATGTTTTTTAAACTTATTTGAACTCCGGACTTCTTTTGTGTTCAGTATGCTGCATCCAAAGCGACGTCATCAATTTCCAACATGTTCTGACATCATTTGTTGTTTTTCGGTCATTTACCTAATTGTTTAGAGAGTTAAATGACCATGAAATTGAAAATCACTACAAAATGAATTCTGGAAATGTTGAAACTTGGCATGGTATCATCATTTGACCCGCATAGCATGTGCGAAAGAGTAGAGAGGGTCACGGCAAAAACTGGACGCACTTCGTGCACAAACTGGACAAACTCTTTCGGAGTATCAGGGTTTCGGACGAGAACTCATCTGTTACACGAGCACTTCAATGTTTTTTAAACTTATTTGAACTCCGGACTTCTTTTGTGTTCAGTATGCAGCACTCAAAGCAACGTCATAAATTTCCAACATGTTCTGACATCATTTGTTGTTTTTCGGTCATTTACCTAATTGTTTAGAGAGCTAAATGACCGTGAAATTGAAAATCACTACAAAATGAATTCTGGAAATGTTGAAACTTGGCATGGTATCATCATTTGACCCGCATAGCATGTGCGAAAGAGTAGAGAGGGTCACGGCAAAAACTGGACGCACTTCGTGCACAAACTGGACAAACTCTTTCGGAGTATCAGGGTTTCGGACGAGAACTCATCTGTTACACGAGCACTTCAATGTTTTTTAAACTTATTTGAACTCCGGACTTCTTTTGTGTTCAGTATGCAGCACTCAAAGCAACGTCATCAATTTCCAACATGTTCTGACATCATTTGTTGTTTTTCGGTCATTTACCTAATTGTTTAGAGAGCTAAATGACCGTGAAATTGAAAATCACTACAAAATGAATTCTGAAAATGTTTAAACTTGGCATGGTATCATCATTTCACCCGCATAGCATGTGCGAAAGAGTAGAGAGGGTCACGGGAAAAACTGGACGCACTTCCTGCACAAACTGGACAAACTCTTTCGGAGTATCAGGGTTTCGGACGAGAACTCATCTGTTACACGGGCACTTCAATGTTTTTTAAACTTATTTGAACTCCGGACTTCTTTTGTGTTCAATATGCAGCATTCAAAGCAACATCATCAATTTCCAACATGTTATGACATCATTTGTTGTTTTTCGGTCATTTACCTAATTGTTTAGAGAGCTAAATGACCGTGAAATTGAAAATCACTACAAAATGAATTCTGGAAATGTTGAAACTTGGCATGGTATCATCATTTCACCCGCATAGCATGTGCGAAAGAGTAGAGAGGGTCACGGCATAAACTGGACGCACTTCGTGTACAAACTGGACAAACTCTTTCGGAGTATCAGGGTTTCGGACGAGAACTCATCTGTTACACGGGCACTTCAATGTTTTTTAAACATATTTGAAATCCGGACTTCTTTTGTGTTCAGTATGCAGCATTCAATGCAACGTCATTAATTTCCAACATGTTCTGACATCATTTGTTGTTTTTCGGTCATTTACCTAATTGTTTAGATAGCTAAATGACCGTGAAATTGAAAATCACTACAAAATGAATTCTAAAAATGTTTAAACTTGGCATGGTATCATCATTTGACCCGCATAGCATGTGCGAAAGAGTAGAGAGGGTCACGGCAAAAACTGGACGCACTTCGTGCACAAACTGGACAAACTCTTTCGGAGTATCAGGGTTTCGGACGAGAACTCATCTGTTACACGAGCACTTCAATGTTTTTTAAACTTATTTGAACTCCGGACTTCTTTTGTGTTCAGTATGCAGCACTCAAAGCGACGTCTTCAATTTCCAACATGTTCTGACATCATTTGTTGTTTTTCGGTCATTTACCTAATTGTTTAGAGAGCTAAATGACCGTGAAATTGAAAATCACTACAAAATGAATTCTGAAAATGTTTAAACTTGGCATGGTATCATCATTTCACCCGCATAGCATGTGCGAAAGAGTAGAGAGGGTCACGGGAAAAACTGGACGCACTTCCTGCACAAACTGGACAAACTCTTTCGGAGTATCAGGGTTTCGGACGAGAACTCATCTGTTACACGGGCACTTCAATGTTTTTTAAACTTATTTGAACTCCGGACTTCTTTTGTGTTCAATATGCAGCATTCAAAGCAACATCATCAATTTCCAACATGTTATGACATCATTTGTTGTTTTTCGGTCATTTACCTAATTGTTTAGAGAGCTAAATGACCGTGAAATTGAAAATCACTACAAAATGAATTCTGGAAATGTTGAAACTTGGCATGGTATCATCATTTCACCCGCATAGCATGTGCGAAAGAGTAGAGAGGGTCACGGCATAAACTGGACGCACTTCGTGTACAAACTGGACAAACTCTTTCGGAGTATCAGGGTTTCGGACGAGAACTCATCTGTTACACGGGCACTTCAATGTTTTTTAAACATATTTGAAATCCGGACTTCTTTTGTGTTCAGTATGCAGCATTCAATGCAACGTCATTAATTTCCAACATGTTCTGACATCATTTGTTGTTTTTCGGTCATTTACCTAATTGTTTAGATAGCTAAATGACCGTGAAATTGAAAATCACTACAAAATGAATTCTAAAAATGTTTAAACTTGGCATGGTATCATCATTTCACCCGCATAGCATGTGCGAAAGAGTAGAGAGGGTCACGGCAAAAACTGGACGCACTTCGCGTACAAACTGGACAAACTCTTTCGGACTATCAGGGTTTCGGACGAGAACTCATCTGTTACACGGGCACTTCAATGTTTTTTAAACTTATTTGAACTCCGGACTTCTTTTGTGTTCAGTATGCTGCATCCAAAGCGACATCATCAATTTCCAACATGTTCTGACATCATTTGTTGTTTTTCGGTCATTTACCTAATTGTTTAGAGAGCTAAATGACCGTGAAATTGAAAATCACTACAAAATGAATTCTGAAAATGTTTAAACTTGGCATGGTATCATCATTTCACCCGCATAGCATGTGCGAAAGAGTAGAGAGGGTCACAGGAAAAACTGGACGCACTTCGTGCACAAACTGGACAAACTATTTCGGAGTATCAGGGTTTCGGATGAGAACTCATCTGTTACACGGGCACTTCAATGTTTTTTAAACTTATTTGAACTCCGGACTTTTTTTGTGTTCAGTATGCAGCATTCAAAGCGACGTCATAAATTTCCAACATGTTCTGACATCATTTGTTGTTTTTCGGTCATTTACCTAATTGTTTAGAGAGCTAAATGACCGTGAAATTGAAAATCACTACAAAATGAATTCTGAAAATGTTTAAACTTGGCATGGTATCATCATTTCACCCGCATAGCATGTGCGAAAGAGTAGAGAGGGTCACGGCATAAACTGGACGCACTTCGTGTACAAACTGGACAAACTCTTTCGGACTATCAGGGTTTCGGACGAGAACTCATCTGTTACACGGGCACTTCAATGTTTTTTAAACTTATTTGAACTCCGGACTTCTTTTGTGTTCAGTATGCTGCATCCAAAGCGACGTCATCAATTTCCAACATGTTCTGACATCATTTGTTGTTTTTCGGTCATTTACCTAATTGTTTAGAGAGCTAAATGACCATGAAATTGAAAATCACTACAAAATGAATTCTGGAAATGTTGAAACTTGGCATGGTATCATCATTTGACCCGCATAGCATGTGCGAAAGAGTAGAGAGGGTCACGGCAAAAACTGGACGCACTTCGTGCACAAACTGGACAAACTCTTTCGGAGTATCAGGGTTTCGGACGAGAACTCATCTGTTACACGAGCACTTCAATGTTTTTTAAACTTATTTGAACTCCGGACTTCTTTTGTGTTCAGTATGCAGCACTCAAAGCGACGTCATCAATTTCCAACATGTTCTGACATCATTTGTTGTTTTTCGGTCATTTACCTAATTGTTTAGAGAGCTAAATGACCGTGAAATTGAAAATCACTACAAAATGAATTCTGAAAATGTTTAAACTTGGCATGGTATCATCATTTCACCCGCATAGCATGTGCGAAAGAGTAGAGAGGGTCACGGGAAAAACTGGACGCACTTCCTGCACAAACTGGACAAACTCTTTCGGAGTATCAGGGTTTCGGACGAGAACTCATCTGTTACACGGGCACTTCAATGTTTTTTAAACTTATTTGAACTCCGGACTTCTTTTGTGTTCAATATGCAGCATTCAAAGCAACATCATCAATTTCCAACATGTTATGACATCATTTGTTGTTTTTCGGTCATTTACCTAATTGTTTAGAGAGCTAAATGACCGTGAAATTGAAAATCACTACAAAATGAATTCTGGAAATGTTGAAACTTGGCATGGTATCATCATTTCACCCGCATAGCATGTGCGAAAGAGTAGAGAGGGTCACGGCATAAACTGGACGCACTTCGTGTACAAACTGGACAAACTCTTTCGGAGTATCAGGGTTTCGGACGAGAACTCATCTGTTACACGGGCACTTCAATGTTTTTTAAACATATTTGAAATCCGGACTTCTTTTGTGTTCAGTATGCAGCATTCAATGCAACGTCATTAATTTCCAACATGTTCTGACATCATTTGTTGTTTTTCGGTCATTTACCTAATTGTTTAGATAGCTAAATGACCGTGAAATTGAAAATCACTACAAAATGAATTCTAAAAATGTTTAAACTTGGCATGGTATCATCATTTCACCCGCATAGCATGTGCGAAAGAGTAGAGAGGGTCACGGCAAAAACTGGACGCACTTCGCGTACAAACTGGACAAACTCTTTCGGACTATCAGGGTTTCGGACGAGAACTCATCTGTTACACGGGCACTTCAATGTTTTTTAAACTTATTTGAACTCCGGACTTCTTTTGTGTTCAGTATGCTGCATCCAAAGCGACATCATCAATTTCCAACATGTTCTGACATCATTTGTTGTTTTTCGGTCATTTACCTAATTGTTTAGAGAGCTAAATGACCGTGAAATTGAAAATCACTACAAAATGAATTCTGAAAATGTTTAAACTTGGCATGGTATCATCATTTCACCCGCATAGCATGTGCGAAAGAGTAGAGAGGGTCACAGGAAAAACTGGACGCACTTCGTGCACAAACTGGACAAACTATTTCGGAGTATCAGGGTTTCGGATGAGAACTCATCTGTTACACGGGCACTTCAATGTTTTTTAAACTTATTTGAACTCCGGACTTTTTTTGTGTTCAGTATGCAGCATTCAAAGCGACGTCATAAATTTCCAACATGTTCTGACATCATTTGTTGTTTTTCGGTCATTTACCTAATTGTTTAGAGAGCTAAATGACCGTGAAATTGAAAATCACTACAAAATGAATTCTGAAAATGTTTAAACTTGGCATGGTATCATCATTTCACCCGCATAGCATGTGCGAAAGAGTAGAGAGGGTCACGGCATAAACTGGACGCACTTCGTGTACAAACTGGACAAACTCTTTCGGACTATCAGGGTTTCGGACGAGAACTCATCTGTTACACGGGCACTTCAATGTTTTTTAAACTTATTTGAACTCCGGACTTCTTTTGTGTTCAGTATGCTGCATCCAAAGCGACGTCATCAATTTCCAACATGTTCTGACATCATTTGTTGTTTTTCGGTCATTTACCTAATTGTTTAGAGAGCTAAATGACCATGAAATTGAAAATCACTACAAAATGAATTCTGGAAATGTTGAAACTTGGCATGGTATCATCATTTGACCCGCATAGCATGTGCGAAAGAGTAGAGAGGGTCACGGCAAAAACTGGACGCACTTCGTGCACAAACTGGACAAACTCTTTCGGAGTATCAGGGTTTCGGACGAGAACTCATCTGTTACACGAGCACTTCAATGTTTTTTAAACTTATTTGAACTCCGGACTTCTTTTGTGTTCAGTATGCAGCACTCAAAGCAACGTCATAAATTTCCAACATGTTCTGACATCATTTGTTGTTTTTCGGTCATTTACCTAATTGTTTAGAGAGCTAAATGACCGTGAAATTGAAAATCACTACAAAATGAATTCTGGAAATGTTGAAACTTGGCATGGTATCATCATTTGACCCGCATAGCATGTGCGAAAGAGTAGAGAGGGTCACGGCAAAAACTGGACGCACTTCGTGCACAAACTGGACAAACTCTTTCGGAGTATCAGGGTTTCGGACGAGAACTCATCTGTTACACGAGCACTTCAATGTTTTTTAAACTTATTTGAACTCCGGACTTCTTTTGTGTTCAGTATGCAGCACTCAAAGCGACGTCATAAATTTCCAACATGTTCTGACATCATTTGTTGTTTTTCGGTCATTTACCTAATTGTTTAGAGAGCTAAATGACCGTGAAATTGAAAATCACTACAAAATGAATTCTGGAAATGTTGAAACTTGGCATGGTATCATCATTTGACCCGCATAGCATGTGCGAAAGAGTAGAGAGGGTCACGGCAAAAACTGGACGCACTTCGTGCACAAACTGGACAAACTCTTTCGGAGTATCAGGGTTTCGGACGAGAACTCATCTGTTACACGAGCACTTCAATGTTTTTTAAACTTATTTGAACTCCGGACTTCTTTTGTGTTCAGTATGCAGCACTCAAAGCGACGTCATCAATTTCCAACATGTTCTGACATCATTTGTTGTTTTTCGGTCATTTACCTAATTGTTTAGAGAGCTAAATGACCGTGAAATTGAAAATCACTACAAAATGAATTCTGAAAATGTTTAAACTTGGCATGGTATCATCATTTCACCCGCATAGCATGTGCGAAAGAGTAGAGAGGGTCACGGGAAAAACTGGACGCACTTCCTGCACAAACTGGACAAACTCTTTCGGAGTATCAGGGTTTCGGACGAGAACTCATCTGTTACACGGGCACTTCAATGTTTTTTAAACTTATTTGAACTCCGGACTTCTTTTGTGTTCAGTATGCAGCATTCAAAGCAACATCATCAATTTCCAACATGTTATGACATCATTTGTTGTTTTTCGGTCATTTACCTAATTGTTTAGAGAGCTAAATGACCGTGAAATTGAAAATCACTACAAAATGAATTCTGAAAATGTTTAAACTTGGCATGGTATCATCATTTCACCCGCATAGCATGTGCGAAAGAGTAGAGAGGGTCACGGCATAAACTGGACGCACTTCGTGTACAAACTGGACAAACTCTTTCGGACTATCAGGGTTTCGGACGGGAACTCATCTGTTACACGGGCACTTCAATGTTTTTTAAACTTATTTGAACTCCGGACTTCTTTTGTGTTCAGTATGCAGCATTCAAAGCAACATCATCAATTTCCAACATGTTATGACATCATTTGTTGTTTTTCGGTCATTTACCTAATTGTTTAGAGAGCTAAATGACCGTGAAATTGAAAATCACTACAAAATGAATTCTGAAAATGTTGAAACTTGGCATGGTATCATCATTTGACCCGCATAGCATGTGCGAAAGAGTAGAGAGGGTCACGGCATAAACTGGACGCACTTCGTGTACAAACTGGACAAACTCTTTCGGAGTATCAGGGTTTCGGACGAGAACTCATCTGTTACACGGGCACTTCAATGTTTTTTAAACATATTTGAAATCCGGACTTCTTTTGTGTTCAGTATGCAGCATTCAATGCAACGTCATTAATTTCCAACATGTTCTGACATCATTTGTTGTTTTTCGGTCATTTACCTAATTGTTTAGATAGCTAAATGACCGTGAAATTGAAAATCACTACAAAATGAATTCTAAAAATGTTTAAACTTGGCATGGTATCATCATTTCACCCGCATAGCATGTGCGAAAGAGTAGAGAGGGTCACGGCAAAAATTGGACGCACTTCGCGTACAAACTGGACAAACTCTTTCGGACTATCAGGGTTTCGGACGAGAACTCATCTGTTACACGGGCACTTCAATGTTTTTTAAACTTATTTGAACTCCGGACTTCTTTTGTGTTCAGTATGCTGCATCCAAAGCGACATCATCAATTTCCAACATGTTCTGACATCATTTGTTGTTTTTCGGTCATTTACCTAATTGTTTAGAGAGCTAAATGACCGTGAAATTGAAAATCACTACAAAATGAATTCTGGAAATATTGAAACTTGGCATGGTATCATCATTTCACCCGCATAGCATGTGCGAAAGAGTAGAGAGGGTCACGGGAAAAACTGGACGCACTTCGTGCACAAGCTGGACAAACTCTTTCGGAGTATCAGGGTTTCGGACGAGAACTCATCTGTTACGCGAGCACTTCAATGTTTTTTAAACTTATTTGAACTCCGGACTTCTTTTGTGTTCAGTATGCAGCATTCAAAGCGACGTCATCAATTTCCAACATGTTCTGACATCATTTGTTCTTTTTCGGTCATTTACCTAATTGTTTAGAGAGCTAAATGACCGTGAAATTGAAAATCACTACAAAATGAATTCTGGAAATGTTGAAACTTGGCATGGTATCATCATTTGACCCGCATAGCATGTGCGAAAGAGTAGAGAGGGTCACGGCAAAAACTGGACGCACTTCATGCACAAACTGGACAAACTCTTTCGGAGTATCAGGGTTTCGGACGAGAACTCATCTGTTACACGAGCACTTCAATGTTTTTTAAACTTATTTGAACTCCAGACTTCTTTTGTGTTCAGTATGCAGCACTCAAAGCGACGTCATAAATTTCCAACATGTTCTGACATCATTTGTTGTTTTTCGGTCATTTACCTAATTGTTTAGAGAGCTAAATGACCGTGAAATTGAAAATCACTACAAAATGAATTCTGAAAATGTTTAAACTTGGCATGGTATCATCATTTCACCCGCATAGCATGTGCGAAAGAGTAGAGAGGGTCACAGGAAAAACTGGACGCACTTCGTGTACAAACTGGACAAACTATTTCGGAGTATCAGGGTTTCGGACGAGAACTCATCTGTTACACGGGCACTTCAATGTTTTTTAAACTTATTTGAACTCCGGACTTCTTTTGTGTTCAGTATGCAGCATTCAAAGCAACATCATCAATTTCCAACATGTTCTAACATCATTTGTTGTTTTCCAGTCATTTACCTAATTGTTTAGAGAGCTAAATGACCGTGAAATTGAAAATCACTACAAAATGAATTCTGGAAATGTTGAAACTTGGCATGGTATCATCATTTGACCCGCATAGCATGTGCGAAAGAGTAGAGAGGGTCACGGCATAAACTGGACGCACTTCGTGTACAAACTGGACAAACTCTTTCGGAGTATCAGGGTTTCGGACGAGAACTCATCTGTTACACGGGCACTTCAATGTTTTTTAAACATATTTGAAATCCGGACTTCTTTTGTGTTCAGTATGCAGCATTCAATGCAACGTCATTAATTTCCAACATGTTCTGACATCATTTGTTGTTTTTCGGTCATTTACCTAATTGTTTAGATAGCTAAATGACCGTGAAATTGAAAATCACTACAAAATGAATTCTAAAAATGTTTAAACTTGGCATGGTATCATCATTTCACCCGCATAGCATGTGCGAAAGAGTAGAGAGGGTCACGGCAAAAACTGGACGCACTTCGCGTACAAACTGGACAAACTCTTTCGGACTATCAGGGTTTCGGACGAGAACTCATCTGTTACACGGGCACTTCAATGTTTTTTAAACTTATTTGAACTCCGGACTTCTTTTGTGTTCAGTATGCTGCATCCAAAGCGACATCATCAATTTCCAACATGTTCTGACATCATTTGTTGTTTTTCGGTCATTTACCTAATTGTTTAGAGAGCTAAATGACCGTGAAATTGAAAATCACTACAAAATGAATTCTGGAAATATTGAAACTTGGCATGGTATCATCATTTCACCCGCATAGCATGTGCGAAAGAGTAGAGAGGGTCACGGGAAAAACTGGACGCACTTCGTGCACAAGCTGGACAAACTCTTTCGGAGTATCAGGGTTTCGGACGAGAACTCATCTGTTACACGAGCACTTCAATGTTTTTTAAACTTATTTGAACTCCGGACTTCTTTTGTGTTCAGTATGCAGCATTCAAAGCGACATCATCAATTTCCAACACGTTCTGACATCATTTGTTGTTTTTCGGTCATTTACCTAATTGTTTAGAGAGCTAAATGACCGTGAAATTGAAAATCACTACAAAATAAATTCTGAAAATGTTTAAACTTGGCATGGTATCATCATTTCACCCGCATAGCATGTGCGAAAGAGTAGAGAGGGTCACGGCATAAACTGGACGCACTTCATGCACAAACTGGACAAACTCTTTCGGAGTATCAGGGTTTCGGACGAGAACTCATCTGTTACACGGGCACTTCAATGTTTTTTAAACTTATTTGAACTCCGGAGTTCTTTTGTGTTCAGTATGCTGCATCCAAAGCGACGTCATCAATTTCCAACATGTTCTGACATCATTTGTTGTTTTTCGGTCATTTACCTAATTGTTTAGAGAGCTAAATGACCGTGAAATTGAAAATCACTACAAAATGAATTCTGGAAATGTTGAAACTTGGCATGGTATCATCATTTGACCCGCATAGCATGTGCGAAAGAGTAGAGAGGGTCACGGCAAAAACTGGACGCACTTCGTGCACAAACTGGACAAACTCTTTCGGAGTATCAGGGTTTCGGACGAGAACTCATCTGTTACACGAGCACTTCAATGTTTTTTAAACTTATTTGAACTCCGAACTTCTTTTGTGTTCAGTATGCAGCACTCAAAGCGACGTCATAAATTTCCAACATGTTTTGACATCATTTGTTGTTTTTCGGTCATTTACGTAATTGTTTAGAGAGCTAAATGACCGTGAAATTGAAAATCACTACAAAATGAATTCTGAAAATGTTTAAACTTGGCATGGTATCATCATTTCACCCGCATAGCATGTGCGAAAGAGTAGAGAGGGTCACGTGAAAAACTGGACGCACTTCGTGCACAAACTGGACAAACTCTTTCGGAGTATCAGGGTTTCGGACGAGAACTCATCTGTTACACGGGCACTTCAATGTTTTTTAAACTTATTTGAACTCCGGACTTCTTTTGTGTTCAGTATGCAGCATTCAAAGCAACATCATCAATTTCCAACAGGTTCTGACATCATTTGTTGTTTTTGGGTCATTTACCTAATTGTTTAGAGAGCTAAATGACCGTGAAATTGAAAATCACTACAAAATGAATTCTGAAAATGTTTAAACTTGGCATGGTATCATCATTTCACCCGCATAGCATGTGCGAAAGAGTAGAGAGGGTAACGGCATAAACTGGACGCACTTCGTGTACAAACTGGACAAACTCTTTCGGACTATCAGGGTTTCGGACGAGAACTCATCTGTTACACGGGCACTTCAATGTTTTTTAAACTTATTTGAACTCCGGACTTCTTTTGTGTTCAGTATGCTGCATCCAAAGCGACGTCATCAATTTCCAACATGTTCTGACATCATTTGTTGTTTTTCGGTCATTTACCTAATTGTTTAGAGAGCTAAATGACCGTGAAATTGAAAATCACTACAAAATGAATTCTGGAAATGTTGAAACTTGGCATGGTATCATCATTTGACCCGCATAGCATGTGCGAAAGAGTAGAGAGGGTTACGGCAAAAACTGGACGCACTTCGTGCACAAACTGGACAAACTCTTTCGGAGTATCAGGGTTTCGGACGAGAACTCATCTGTTACACGAGCACTTCAATATTTTTTAAACTTATTTGAACTCCGGACTTCTTTTGTGTTCAGTATGCAGCACTCAAAGCGACGTCATAAATTTCCAACATGTTCTGACATCATTTGTTGTTTTTCGGTCATTTATCTAATTGTTTAGAGAGCTAAATGACCGTGAAATTGAAAATCACTACAAAATGAATTCTGAAAATGTTTAAACTTGGCATGGTATCATCATTTCACCCGCATAGCATGTGCGAAAGAGTAGAGAGGGTCACGGCATAAACTGGACGCACTTCGTGTACAAGCTGGACAAACTCTTTCGGAGTATCAGGGTTTCGGACGAGAACTCATCTGTTACACGGGCACTTCAATGTTTTTTAAACTTATTTGAACTCCGGACTTCTTTTGTGTTCAGTATGCTGCATCCAAAGCGACGTCATCAATTTCCAACATGTTCTGACATCATTTGTTGTTTTTCGGTCATTTACCTAATTGTTTAGAGAGCTAAATGACCGTGAAATTGAAAATCACTACAAAATGAATTCTGGAAATGTTGAAACTTGGCATGGTATCATCATTTGACCCGCATAGCATGTGCGAAAGAGTAGAGAGGGTCACGGCAAAAACTGGACGCACTTCGTGCACAAACTGGACAAACTCTTTCGGAGTATCAGGGTTTCGGACGAGAACTCATCTGTTACACGAGCACTTCAATGTTTTTTAAACTTATTTGAACTCCGGACTTCTTTTGTGTTCAGTATGCAGCACTCAAAGCGACGTCATAAATTTCCAACATGTTCTGACATCATTTGTTGTTTTTCGGTCATTTACCTAATTGTTTAGAGAGCTAAATGACCGTGAAATTGAAAATCACTACAAAATGAATTCTGAAAATGTTTAAACTTGGCATGGTATCATCATTTCACCCGCATAGCATGTGCGAAAGAGTAGAGAGGGTCACGGGAAAAACTGGACGCACTTCGTGCACAAACTGGACAAACTCTTTCGGAGTATCAGGGTTTCGGACGAGAACTCATCTGTTACACGGGCACTTCAATGTTTTTTAAACTTATTTGAACTCCGGACTTCTTTTGTGTTCAGTATGCAGCATTCAAAGCAACATCATCAATTTCCAACAGGTTCTGACATCATTTGTTGTTTTTCGGTCATTTACCTAATCGTTTAGAGAGCTAAATGACCGTGAAATTGAAAATCACTACAAAATGAATTCTGAAAATGTTTAAACTTGGCATGGTATCATCATTTCACCCGCATAGCATGTGCGAAAGAGTAGAGAGGGTCACGGCATAAACTGGACGCACTTCGTGTACAAACTGGACAAACTCTTTCGGACTATCAGGGTTTCGGACGAGAACTCATCTGTTACACGGGCACTTCAATGTTTTTTAAACTTATTTGAACTCCGGACTTCTTTTGTGTTCAGTATGCTGCATCCAAAGCGACGTCATCAATTTCCAACATGTTCTGACATCATTTGTTGTTTTTCGGTCATTTACCTAATTGTTTAGAGAGCTAAATGACCGTGAAATTGAAAATCACTACAAAATGAATTCTGGAAATGTTGAAACTTGGCATGGTATCATCATTTCACCCGCATAGCATGTGCGAAAGAGTAGAGAGGGTCACGGCATAAACTGGACGCACTTCGTGTACAAACTGGACAAACTCTTTCGGAGTATCAGGGTTTCGAACGAGAACTCATCTGTTACACGGACACTTCAATGTTTTTTAAACTTATTTGAACTCCGGACTTCTTTTGTGTTCAGTATGCTGCATCTAAAGCGACGTCATCAATTTCCAACATGTTCTGACATCATTTGTTGTTTTTCGGTCATTTACCTAATTGTTTAGAGAGCTAAATGACCGTGAAATTGAAAATCACTACAAAATGAATTCTGGAAATGTTGAAACTTGGCATGGTATCATCATTTGACCCGCATAGCATGTGCGAAAGAGTAGAGAGGGTCACGGCAAAAACTGGACGCACTTCGTGCACAAACTGGACAAACTCTTTCGGAGTATCAGGTTTTCGGACGAGAACTCATCTGTTACACGAGAACTTCAATGTTTTTTAAACTTATTTGAACTCCGGACTTCTTTTGTGTTCAGTATGCAGCACTCAAAGCGACGTCATAAATTTCCAACATGTTCTGACATCATTTGTTGTTTTTCGGTCATTTACCTAATTGTTTAGAGAGCTAAATGACCGTGAAATTGAAAATCACTACAAAATGAATTCTGAAAATGTTTAAACTTGGCATGGTATCATCATTTCACCCGCATAGCATGTGCGAAAGAGTAGAGAGGGTCACGGGAAAAACTGGACGCACTTCGTGCACAAACTGGACAAACTCTTTCGGAGTATCAAGGTTTCGGACGAGAACTCATCTGTTACACGGGCACTTCAATGTTTTTTAAACTTATTTGAACTCCGGACTTCTTTTGTGTTCAGTATGCAGCATTCAAAGCAACATCATCAATTTCCAACAGGTTCTGACATCATTTGTTGTTTTTCGGTCATTTACCTAATTGTTTAGAGAGCTAAATGACCGTGAAATTGAAAATCACTACAAAATGAATTCTGAAAATGTTTAAACTTGGCATGGTATCATCATTTCACCCGCATAGCATGTGCGAAAGAGTAGAGAGGGTCACGGCATAAACTGGACGCACTTCGTGTACAAACTGGACAAACTCTTTCGGACTATCAGGGTTTCGGACGAGAACTCATCTGTTACACGGGCACTTCAATGTTTTTTAAACTTATTTGAACTCCGGACTTCTTTTGTGTTCAGTATGCAGCACTCAAAGCGACGTCATAAATTTCCAACATGTTCTGACATCATTTGTTGTTTTTCGGTCATTTACCTAATTGTTTAGAGAGCTAAATGACCGTGAAATTGAAAATCACTACAAAATGAATTCTGAAAATGTTTAAACTTGGCATGGTATCATCATTTCACCCGCATAGCATGTGCGAAAGAGTAGAGAGGGTCACGGGAAAAACTGGACGCACTTCGTGCACAAACTGGACAAACTCTTTCGGAGTATCAGGGTTTCGGACGAGAACTCATCTGTTACACGGGCACTTCAATGTTTTTTAAACTTATTTTAACTCCGGACTTCTTTTGTGTTCAGTATGCAGCATTCAAAGCAACATCATCAATTTCCAACAGGTTCTGACATCATTTGTTGTTTTTGGGTCATTTACCTAATTGTTTAGAGAGCTAAATGACCGTGAAATTGAAAATCACTACAAAATGAATTCTGAAAATGTTTAAACTTGGCATGGTATCATCATTTCACCCGCATAGCATGTGCGAAAGAGTAGAGAGGGTAATGGCATAAACTGGACGCACTTCGTGTACAAACTGGACAAACTCTTTCGGACTATCAGGGTTTCGGACGAGAACTCATCTGTTACACGGGCACTTCAATGTTTTTTAAACTTATTTGAACTCCGGACTTCTTTTGTGTTCAGTATGCTGCATCCAAAGCGACGTCATCAATTTCCAACATGTTCTGACATCATTTGTTGTTTTTCGGTCATTTACCTAATTGTTTAGAGAGCTAAATGACCGTGAAATTGAAAATCACTACAAAATGAATTCTGGAAATGTTGAAACTTGGCATGGTATCATCATTTGACCCGCATAGCATGTGCGAAAGAGTAGAGAGGGTCACGGCAAAAACTGGACGCACTTCGTGCACAAACTGGACAAACTCTTTCGGAGTATCAGGGTTTCGGACGAGAACTCATCTGTTACACGAGCACTTCAATATTTTTTAAACTTATTTGAACTCCGGACTTCTTTTGTGTTCAGTATGCAGCACTCAAAGCGACGTCATAAATTTCCAACATGTTCTGACATCATTTGTTGTTTTTCAGTCATTTATCTAATTGTTTAGAGAGCTAAATGACCGTGAAATTGAAAATCACTACAAAATGAATTCTGAAAATGTTTAAACTTGGCATGGTATCATCATTTCACCCGCATAGCATGTGCGAAAGAGTAGAGAGGGTCACGGCATAAACTGGACGCACTTCGTGTACAAACTGGACAAACTCTTTCGGAGTATCAGGGTGTCGGACGAGAACTCATCTGTTACACGGGCACTTCAATGTTTTTTAAACTTATTTGAACTCCGGACTTCTTTTGTGTTCAGTATGCTGCATCCAAAGCGACGTCATCAATTTCCAACATGTTCTGACATCATTTGTTGTTTTTCGGTCATTTACCTAATTGTTTAGAGAGCTAAATGACCGTGAAATTGAAAATCACTACAAAATGAATTCTGGAAATGTTGAAACTTGGCATGGTATCATCATTTGACCCGCATAGCATGTGCGAAAGAGTAGAGAGGGTCACGGCAAAAACTGGACACACTTCGTGCACAAACTGGACAAACTCTTTCGGAGTATCAGGGTTTCGGACGAGAACTCATCTGTTACACGAGCACTTCAATGTTTTTTAAACTTATTTGAACTCCGGACTTCTTTTGTGTTCAGTATGCAGCACTCAAAGCGACGTCATAAATTTCCAACATGTTCTGACATCATTTGTTGTTTTTCGGTCATTTACCTAATTGTTTAGAGAGCTAAATGACCGTGAAATTGAAAATCTCTACAAAATGAATTCTGAAAATGTTTAAACTTGGCATGGTATCATCATTTCACCCGCATAGCATGTGCGAAAGAGTAGAGAGGGTCACGGGAAAAACTGGACGCACTTCGTGCACAAACTGGACAAACTCTTTCGGAGTATCAGGGTTTCGGACGAGAACTCATCTGTTACACGGGCACTTCAATGTTTTTTAAACTTATTTGAACTCCGGACTTCTTTTGTGTTCAGTATGCAGCATTCAAAGCAACATCATCAATTTCCAACAGGTTCTGACATCATTTGTTGTTTTTCGGTCATTTACCTAATCGTTTAGAGAGCTAAATGACCGTGAAATTGAAAATCACTACAAAATGAATTCTGAAAATGTTTAAACTTGGCATGGTATCATCATTTCACCCGCATAGCATGTGCGAAAGAGTAGAGAGGGTCACGGCATAAACTGGACGCACTTCGTGTACAAACTGGACAAACTCTTTCGGACTATCAGGGTTTCGGACGAGAACTCATCTGTTACACGGGCACTTCAATGTTTTTTAAACTTATTTGAACTCCGGACTTCTTTTGTGTTCAGTATGCTGCATCCAAAGCGACGTAATCAATTTCCAACATGTTCTGACATCATTTGTTGTTTTTCGGTCATTTACCTAATTGTTTAGAGAGCTAAATGACCGTGAAATTGAAAATCACTACAAAATGAATTCTGGAAATGTTGAAACTTGGCATGGTATCATCATTTCACCCGCATAGCATGTGCGAAAGAGGAGAGAGGGTCACGGCATAAACTGGATGCACTTCGTGTACAAACTGGACAAACTCTTTCGGAGTATCAGGGTTTCGGATGAGAACTCATCTGTTACACGGACACTTCAATGTTTTTTAAACTTATTTGAACTCCGGACTTCTTTTGTGTTCAGTATGCTGCATCTAAAGCGACGTCATCAATTTCCAACATGTTCTGACATCATTTGTTGTTTTTCGGTCATTTACCTAATTGTTTAGAGAGCTAAATGACCGTGAAATTGAAAATCACTACAAAATGAATTCTGGAAATGTTGAAACTTGGCATGGTATCATCATTTGACCCGCATAGCATGTGCGAAAGAGTAGAGAGGGTCACGGCAAAAACTGGACGCACTTCGTGCACAAACTGGACAAACTCTTTCGGAGTATCAGGTTTTCGGACGAGAACTCATCTGTTACACGAGAACTTCAATGTTTTTTAAACTTATTTGAACTCCGGACTTCTTTTGTGTTCAGTATGCAGCACTCAAAGCGACGTCATAAATTTCCAACATGTTCTGACATCATTTGTTGTTTTTCGGTCATTTACCTAATTGTTTAGAGAGCTAAATGACCGTGAAATTGAAAATCACTACAAAATGAATTCTGAAAATGTTTAAACTTGGCATGGTATCATCATTTCACCCGCATAGCATGTGCGAAAGAGTAGAGAGGGTCACGGGAAAAACTGGACGCACTTCGTGCACAAACTGGACAAACTCTTTCGGAGTATCAAGGTTTCGGACGAGAACTCATCTGTTACACGGGCACTTCAATGTTTTTTAAACTTATTTGAACTCCGGACTTCTTTTGTGTTCAGTATGCAGCATTCAAAGCAACATCATCAATTTCCAACAGGTTCTGACATCATTTGTTGTTTTTCGGTCATTTACCTAATTGTTTAGAGAGCTAAATGACCGTGAAATTGAAAATCACTACAAAATGAATTCTGAAAATGTTTAAACTTGGCATGGTATCATCATTTCACCCGCATAGCATGTGCGAAAGAGTAGAGAGGGTCACGGCATAAACTGGACGCACTTCGTGTACAAACTGGACAAACTCTTTCGGACTATCAGGGTTTCGGACGAGAACTCATCTGTTACACGGGCACTTCAATGTTTTTTAAACTTATTTGAACTCCGGACTTCTTTTGTGTTCAGTATGCTGCATCCAAAGCGACGTCATCAATTTCCAACATGTTCTGACATCATTTGTTGTTTTTCGGTCATTTACCTAATTTTTTAGAGAGCTAAATGACCGTGAAATTGAAAATCACTACAAAATGAATTCTGGAAATGTTGAAACTTGGCATGGTATCATCATTTGACCCGCATAGCATGTGCGAAAGAGTAGAGACGGTCACGGCAAAAACTGGACGCACTTCGTGCACAAACTGGACAAACTCTTTCGGAGTATCAGGGTTTCGGATGAGAACTCATCTGTTACACGAGCACTTCAATGTTTTTTAAACTTATTTGAACTCCGGACTTCTTTTGTGTTCAGTATGCAGCACTCAAAGCGACGTCATAAATTTCCAACATGTTCAGACATCATTTGTTGTTTTTCGGTCATTTACCTAATTGTTTAGAGAGCTAAATGACCGTGAAATTGAAAATCACTACAAAATGAATTCTGAAAATGTTTAAACTTGGCATGGTATCATCATTTCACCCGCATAGCATGTGCGAAAGAGTAGAGAGGGTCACGGGAAAAACTGGACGCACTTCCTGCACAAACTGGACAAACTCTTTCGGAGTATCAGGGTTTCGGACGAGAACTCATCTGTTACACGGGCACTTCAATGTTTTTTAAACTTATTTGAACTCCGGACTTCTTTTGTGTTTAGTATGCAGCATTCAAAGCAACATCATCAATTTCCAACATGTTCTAACATCATTTGTTGTTTTCCAGTCATTTACCTAATTGTTTAGAGAGCTAAATGACCGTGAAATTGAAAATCACTACAAAATGAATTCTGGAAATGTTGAAACTTGGCATGGTATCATCATTTGACCCGCATAGCATGTGCGAAAGAGTAGAGAGGGTCACGGCAAAAACTGGACGCACTTCGTGCACAAACTGGACAAACTCTTTCGGAGTATCAGGGTTTCGGACGAGAACTCATCTGTTACACGGGCACTTCAATGTTTTTTAAACTTATTTTAACTCCGGACTTCTTTTGTGTTCAGTATGCAGCATTCAAAGCAACATCATCAATTTCCAACAGGTTCTGACATCATTTGTTGTTTTTGGGTCATTTACCTAATTGTTTAGAGAACTAAATGACCGTGAAATTGAAAATCACTACAAAATGAATTCTGAAAATGTTTAAACTTGGCATGGTATCATCATTTCACCCGCATAGCATGTGCGAAAGAGTAGAGAGGGTAATGGCATAAACTGGACGCACTTCGTGTACAAACTGGACAAACTCTTTCGGACTATCAGGGTTTCGGACGAGAACTCATCTGTTACACGGGCACTTCAATGTTTTTTAAACTTATTTGAACTCCGGACTTCTTTTGTGTTCAGTATGCTGCATCCAAAGCGACGTCATCAATTTCCAACATGTTCTGACATCATTTGTTGTTTTTCGGTCATTTACCTAATGGTTTAGAGAGCTAAATGACCGTGAAATTGAAAATCACTACAAAATGAATTCTTGAAATGTTGAAACTTGGCATGGTATCATCATTTGACCCGCATAGCATGTGCGAAAGAGTAGAGAGGGTCACGGCAAAAACTGGACGCACTTCGTGCACAAACTGGACAAACTCTTTCGGAGTATCAGGGTTTCGGACGAGAACTCATCTGTTACACGAGCACTTCAATATTTTTTAAACTTATTTGAACTCCGGACTTCTTTTGTGTTCAGTATGCAGCACTCAAAGCGACGTCATAAATTTCCAACATGTTCTGACATCATTTGTTGTTTTTCAGTCATTTATCTAATTGTTTAGAGAGCTAAATGACCGTGAAATTGAAAATCACTACAAAATGAATTCTGAAAATGTTTAAACTTGGCATGGTATCATCATTTCACCCGCATAGCATGTGCGAAAGAGTAGAGAGGGTCACGGCATAAACTGGACGCACTTCGTGTACAAACTGGACAAACTCTTTCGGAGTATCAGGGTTTCGGACGAGAACTCATCTGTTACACGGGCACTTCAATGTTTTTTAAACTTATTTGAACTCCGGACTTCTTTTGTGTTCAGTATGCTGCATCCAAAGCGACGTCATCAATTTCCAACATGTTCTGACATCATTTGTTGTTTTTCGGTCATTTACCTAATTGTTTAGAGAGCTAAATGACCGTGAAATTGAAAATCACTACAAAATGAATTCTGGAAATGTTGAAACTTGGCATGGTATCATCATTTGACCCGCATAGCATGTGCGAAAGAGTAGAGAGGGTCACGGCAAAAACTGGACGCACTTTGTGCACAAACTGGACAAACTCTTTCGGAGTATCAGGGTTTCGGACGAGAACTCATCTGTTACACGAGCACTTCAATGTTTTTTAAACTTATTTGAACTCCGGACTTCTTTTGTGTTCAGTATGCAGCACTCAAAGCGACGTCATAAATTTCCAACATGTTCTGACATCATTTGTTGTTTTTCGGTCATTTACCTAATTGTTTAGAGAGCTAAATGACCGTGAAATTGAAAATCACTACAAAATGAATTCTGAAAATGTTTAAACTTGGCATGGTATCATCATTTCACCCGCATAGCATGTGCGAAAGAGTAGAGAGGGTCACGGGAAAAACCTGGACGCACTTCATGCACAAACTGGACAAACTCTTTCGGAGTATCAGGGTTTCGGACGAGAACTCATCTGTTACACGGGCACTTCAATGTTTTTTAAACTTATTTGAACTCCGGACTTCTTTTGTGTTCAGTATGCAGCATTCAAAGCAACATCATCAATTTCCAACAGGTTCTGACATCATTTGTTGTTTTTCGGTCATTTACCTAATTGTTTAGAGAGCTAAATGACCGTGAAATTGAAAATCACTACAAAATGAATTCTGAAAATGTTTAAACTTGGCATGGTATCATCATTTCACCCGCATAGCATGTGCGAAAGAGTAGAGAGGGTCACGGCATAAACTGGACGCACTTCGTGTACAAACTAGACAAACTCTTTCGGACTATCAGGGTTTCGGACGAGAACTCATCTGTTACACGGGCACTTCAATGTTTTTTAAACTTATTTGAACTCCGGACTTCTTTTGTGTTCAGTATGCTGCATCCAAAGCGACGTCATCAATTTCCAACATGTTCTGACATCATTTGTTGTTTTTCGGTCATTTACCTAATTTTTTAGAGAGCTAAATGACCGTGAAATTGAAAATCACTACAAAATGAATTCTGGAAATGTTGAAACTTGGCATGGTATCATCATTTGACCCGCATAGCATGTGCGAAAGAGTAGAGACGGTCACGGCAAAAACTGGACGCACTTCGTGCACAAACTGGACAAACTCTTTCGGAGTATCAGGGTTTCGGATGAGAACTCATCTGTTACACGAGCACTTCAATGTTTTTTAAACTTATTTGAACTCCGGACTTCTTTTGTGTTCAGTATGCAGCACTCAAAGCGACGTCATAAATTTCCAACATGTTCAGACATCATTTGTTGTTTTTCGGTCATTTACCTAATTGTTTAGAGAGCTAAATGACCGTGAAATTGAAAATCACTACAAAATGAATTCTGAAAATGTTTAAACTTTGCATGGTATCATCATTTCACCCGCATAGCATGTGCGAAAGAGTAGAGAGGGTCACGGGAAAAACTGGACGCACTTCCTGCACAAACTGGACAAACTCTTTCGGAGTATCAGGGTTTCGGACGAGAACTCATCTGTTACACGGGCACTTCAATGTTTTTTAAACTTATTTGAACTCCGGACTTCTTTTGTGTTCAGTATGCAGCACTCAAAGCGACGTCATAAATTTCCAACATGTTCTGACATCATTTGTTGTTTTTCGGTCATTTACCTAATTGTTTAGAGAGCTAAATGACCGTGAAATTGAAAATCACTACAAAATGAATTCTGAAAATGTTTAAACTTGGCATGGTATCATCATTTCACCCGCATAGCATGTGCGAAAGAGTAGAGAGGGTCACGGGAAAAACTGGACGCACTTCGTGCACAAACTGGACAAACTCTTTCGGAGTATCAAGGTTTCGGACGAGAACTCATCTGTTACACGGGCACTTCAATGTTTTTTAAACTTATTTGAACTCCGGACTTCTTTTGTGTTCAGTATGCAGCATTCAAAGCAACATCATCAATTTCCAACATGTTCTAACATCATTTGTTGTTTTCCAGTCATTTACCTAATTGTTTAGAGAGCTAAATGACCGTGAAATTGAAAATCACTACAAAATGAATTCTGGAAATGTTGAAACTTGGCATGGTATCATCATTTGACCCGCATAGCATGTGCGAAAGAGTAGAGAGGGTCACGGCAAAAACTGGACGCACTTCGTGCACAAACTGGACAAACTCTTTCGGAGTATCAGGGTTTCGGACGAGAACTCATCTGTTACACGAGCACTTCAATATTTTTTAAACTTATTTGAACTCCGGACTTCTTTTGTGTTCAGTATGCAGCACTCAAAGCGACGTCATAAATTTCCAACATGTTCTGACATCATTTGTTGTTTTTCAGTCATTTATCTAATTGTTTAGAGAGCTAAATGACCGTGAAATTGAAAATCACTACAAAATGAATTCTGAAAATGTTTAAACTTGGCATGGTATCATCATTTCACCCGCATAGCATGTGCGAAAGAGTAGAGAGGGTCACGGCATAAACTGGACGCACTTCGTGTACAAACTGGACAAACTCTTTCGGAGTATCAGGGTTTCGGACGAGAACTCATCTGTTACACGGGCACTTCAATGTTTTTTAAACTTATTTGAACTCCGGACTTCTTTTGTGTTCAGTATGCTGCATCCAAAGCGACGTCATCAATTTCCAACATGTTCTGACATCATTTGTTGTTTTTCGGTCATTTACCTAATTGTTTAGAGAGCTAAATGACCGTGAAATTGAAAATCACTACAAAATGAATTCTGGAAATGTTGAAACTTGGCATGGTATCATCATTTGACCCGCATAGCATGTGCGAAAGAGTAGAGAGGGTCACGGCAAAAACTGGACGCACTTCGTGCACAAACTGGACAAACTCTTTCGGAGTATCAGGGTTTCGGACGAGAACTCATCTGTTACACGAGCACTTCAATGTTTTTTAAACTTATTTGAACTCCGGACTTCTTTTGTGTTCAGTATGCAGCACTCAAAGCGACGTCATAAATTTCCAACATGTTCTGACATCATTTGTTGTTTTTCGGTCATTTACCTAATTGTTTAGAGAGCTAAATGACCGTGAAATTGAAAATCACTACAAAATGAATTCTGAAAATGTTTAAAGTTGGCATGGTATCATCATTTGACCCGCATAGCATGTGCGAAAGAGTAGAGAGGGTCACGGGAAAAACTGGACGCACTTCGTGCACAAACTGGACAAACTCTTTCGGAGTATCAGGGTTTCGGACAAGAACTCATCTGTTACACGGGCACTTCAATGTTTTTTAAACTTATTTGAACTCCGGACTTCTTTTGTGTTCAGTATGCAGCATTCAAAGCAACATCATCAATTTCCAACAGGTTCTGACATCATTTGTTGTTTTTCGGTCATTTACCTAATCGTTTAGAGAGCTAAATGACCGTGAAATTGAAAATCACTACAAAATGAATTCTGAAAATGTTTAAACTTGGCATGGTATCATCATTTCACCCGCATAGCATGTGCGAAAGAGTAGAGAGGGTCACGGCATAAACTGGACGCACTTCGTGTACAAACTGGACAAACTCTTTCGGACTATCAGGGTTTCGGACGAGAACTCATCTGTTACACGGGCACTTCAATGTTTTTTAAACTTATTTGAACTCCGGACTTCTTTTGTGTTCAGTATGCTGCATCCGAAGCGACGTCATCAATTTCCAACATGTTCTGACATCATTTGTTGTTTTTCGGTCATTTACCTAATTGTTTAGAGAGCTAAATGACCGTGAAATTGAAAATCACTACAAAATGAATTCTGGAAATGTTGAAACTTGGCATGGTATCATCATTTCACCCGCATAGCATGTGCGAAAGAGGAGAGAGGGTCACGGCATAAACTGGATGCACTTCGTGTACAAACTGGACAAACTCTTTCGGAGTATCAGGGTTTCGGATGAGAACTCATCTGTTACACGGACACTTCAATGTTTTTTAAACTTATTTGAACTCCGGACTTCTTTTGTGTTCAGTATGCTGCATCTAAAGCGACGTCATCAATTTCCAACATGTTCTGACATCATTTGTTGTTTTTCGGTCATTTACCTAATTGTTTAGAGAGCTAAATGACCGTGAAATTGAAAATCACTACAAAATGAATTCTGGAAATGTTGAAACTTGGCATGGTATCATCATTTCACCCGCATAGCATGTGCGAAAGAGGAGAGAGGGTCACGGCATAAACTGGATGCACTTCGTGTACAAACTGGACAAACTCTTTCGGAGTATCAGGGTTTCGGATGAGAACTCATCTGTTACACGGACACTTCAATGTTTTTTAAACTTATTTGAACTCCGGACTTCTTTTGTGTTCAGTATGCTGCATCTAAAGCGACGTCATCAATTTCCAACATGTTCTGACATCATTTGTTGTTTTTCGGTCATTTACCTAATTGTTTAGAGAGCTAAATGACCGTGAAATTGAAAATCACTACAAAATGAATTCTGGAAATGTTGAAACTTGGCATGGTATCATCATTTGACCCGCATAGCATGTGCGAAAGAGTAGAGAGGGTCACGGCAAAAACTGGACGCACTTCGTGCACAAACTGGACAAACTCTTTCGGAGTATCAGGGTTTCGGACGAGAACTCATCTGTTACACGAGCACTTCAATGTTTTTTAAACTTATTTGAACTCCGGACTTCTTTTGTGTTCAGTATGCAGCACTCAAAGCGACGTCATAAATTTCCAACATGTTCTGACATCATTTGTTGTTTTTCGGTCATTTACCTAATTGTTTAGAGAGCTAAATGACCGTGAAATTGAAAATCACTACAAAATGAATTCTGAAAATGTTTAAAGTTGGCATGGTATCATCATTTGACCCGCATAGCATGTGCGAAAGAGTAGAGAGGGTCACGGGAAAAACTGGACGCACTTCGTGCACAAACTGGACAAACTCTTTCGGAGTATCAGGGTTTCGGACAAGAACTCATCTGTTACACGGGCACTTCAATGTTTTTTAAACTTATTTGAACTCCGGACTTCTTTTGTGTTCAGTATGCAGCATTCAAAGCAACATCATCAATTTCCAACAGGTTCTGACATCATTTGTTGTTTTTCGGTCATTTACCTAATCGTTTAGAGAGCTAAATGACCGTGAAATTGAAAATCACTACAAAATGAATTCTGAAAATGTTTAAACTTGGCATGGTATCATCATTTCACCCGCATAGCATGTGCGAAAGAGTAGAGAGGGTCACGGCATAAACTGGACGCACTTCGTGTACAAACTGGACAAACTCTTTCGGACTATCAGGGTTTCGGACGAGAACTCATCTGTTACACGGGCACTTCAATGTTTTTTAAACTTATTTGAACTCCGGACTTCTTTTGTGTTCAGTATGCTGCATCCGAAGCGACGTCATCAATTTCCAACATGTTCTGACATCATTTGTTGTTTTTCGGTCATTTACCTAATTGTTTAGAGAGCTAAATGACCGTGAAATTGAAAATCACTACAAAATGAATTCTGGAAATGTTGAAACTTGGCATGGTATCATCATTTCACCCGCATAGCATGTGCGAAAGAGGAGAGAGGGTCACGGCATAAACTGGATGCACTTCGTGTACAAACTGGACAAACTCTTTCGGAGTATCAGGGTTTCGGATGAGAACTCATCTGTTACACGGACACTTCAATGTTTTTTAAACTTATTTGAACTCCGGACTTCTTTTGTGTTCAGTATGCTGCATCTAAAGCGACGTCATCAATTTCCAACATGTTCTGACATCATTTGTTGTTTTTCGGTCATTTACCTAATTGTTTAGAGAGCTAAATGACCGTGAAATTGAAAATCACTACAAAATGAATTCTGAAAATGTTTAAACTTGGCATGGTATCATCATTTCACCCGCATAGCATGTGCGAAAGAGTAGAGAGGGTCACGGGAAAAACTGGACGCACTTCGTGCACAAACTGGACAAACTCTTTCGGAGTATCAGGGTTTCGGACGAGAACTCATCTGTTACACGGGCACTTCAATGTTTTTTAAACTTATTTGAACTCCGGACTTCTTTTGTGTTCAGTATGCTGCATCCAAAGCGACGTCATCAATTTCCAACATGTTCTGACATCATTTGTTGTTTTTCGGTCATTTACCTAATTGTTTAGAGAGCTAAATGACCGTGAAATTGAAAATCACTACAAAATGAATTCTGGAAATGTTGAAACTTGGCATGGTATCATCATTTGACCCGCATAGCATGTGCGAAAGAGGAGAGAGGGTCACGGCATAAACTGGATGCACTTCGTGTACAAACTGGACAAACTCTTTCGGAGTATCAGGGTTTCGGATGAGAACTCATCTGTTACACGGACACTTCAATGTTTTTTAAACTTATTTGAACTCCGGACTTCTTTTGTGTTCAGTATGCTGCATCTAAAGCGACGTCATCAATTTCCAACATGTTCTGACATCATTTGTTGTTTTTCGGTCATTTACCTAATTGTTTAGAGAGCTAAATGACCGTGAAATTGAAAATCACTACAAAATGAATTCTGGAAATGTTGAAACTTGGCATGGTATCATCATTTGACCCGCATAGCATGTGCGAAAGAGTAGAGAGGGTCACGGCAAAAACTGGACGCACTTCGTGCACAAACTGGACAAACTCTTTCGGAGTATCAGGTTTTCGGATGAGAACTCATCTGTTACACGAGAACTTCAATGTTTTTTAAACTTATTTGAACTCCGGACTTCTTTTGTGTTCAGTATGCAGCACTCAAAGCGACGTCATAAATTTCCAACATGTTCTGACATCATTTGTTGTTTTTCGGTCATTTACCTAATTGTTTAGAGAGCTAAATGACCGTGAAATTGAAAATCACTACAAAATGAATTCTGAAAATGTTTAAACTTGGCATGGTATCATCATTTCACCCGCATAGCATGTGCGAAAGAGTAGAGAGGGTCACGGGAAAAACTGGACGCACTTCGTGCACAAACTGGACAAACTCTTTCGGAGTATCAAGGTTTCGGACGAGAACTCATCTGTTACACGGGCACTTCAATGTTTTTTAAACTTATTTGAACTCCGGACTTCTTTTGTGTTCAGTATGCAGCATTCAAAGCAACATCATCAATTTCCAACATGTTCTAACATCATTTGTTGTTTTCCAGTCATTTACCTAATTGTTTAGAGAGCTAAATGACCGTGAAATTGAAAATCACTACAAAATGAATTCTGGAAATGTTGAAACTTGGCATGGTATCATCATTTCACCCGCATAGCATGTGCGAAAGAGTAGAGAGGGTAATGGCATAAACTGGACGCACTTCGTGTACAAACTGGACAAACTCTTTCGGACTATCAGGGTTTCGGACGAGAACTCATCTGTTACACGGGCACTTCAATGTTTTTTAAACTTATTTGAACTCCGGACTTCTTTTGTGTTCAGTATGCTGCATCCAAAGCGACGTCAACAATTTCCAACATGTTTTGACATCATTTGTTGTTTTTCGGTCATTTACCTAATTGTTTAGAGAGCTAAATGACCGTGAAATTGAAAATCACTACAAAATGAATTCTTGAAATGTTGAAACTTGGCATGGTATCATCATTTGACCCGCATAGCATGTGCGAAAGAGTAGAGAGGGTCACGGCAAAAACTGGACGCACTTCGTGCACAAACTGGACAAACTCTTTCGGAGTATCAGGGTTTCGGACGAGAACTCATCTGTTACACGAGCACTTCAATATTTTTTAAACTTATTTGAACTCCGGACTTCTTTTGTGTTCAGTATGCAGCACTCAAAGCGACGTCATAAATTTCCAACATGTTCTGACATCATTTGTTGTTTTTCAGTCATTTATCTAATTGTTTAGAGAGCTAAATGACCGTGAAATTGAAAATCACTACAAAATGAATTCTGAAAATGTTTAAACTTGGCATGGTATCATCATTTCACCCGCATAGCATGTGCGAAAGAGTAGAGAGGGTCACGGCATAAACTGGACGCACTTCGTGTACAAACTGGACAAACTCTTTCGGAGTATCAGGGTTTCGGACGAGAACTCATCTGTTACACGGGCACTTCAATGTTTTTTAAACTTATTTGAACTCCGGACTTCTTTTGTGTTCAGTATGCTGCATCCAAAGCGACGTCATCAATTTCCAACATGTTCTGACATCATTTGTTGTTTTTCGGTCATTTACCTAATTGTTTAGAGAGCTAAATGACCGTGAAATTGAAAATCACTACAAAATGAATTCTGGAAATGTTGAAACTTGGCATGGTATCATCATTTGACCCGCATAGCATGTGCGAAAGAGTAGAGAGGGTCACGGCAAAAACTGGACGCACTTCGTGCACAAACTGGACAAACTCTTTCGGAGTATCAGGGTTTCGGACGAGAACTCATCTGTTACACGAGCACTTCAATGTTTTTTAAACTTATTTGAACTCCGGACTTCTTTTGTGTTCAGTATGCAGCACTCAAAGCGACGTCATAAATTTCCAACATGTTCTGACATCATTTGTTGTTTTTCGGTCATTTACCTAATTGTTTAGAGAGCTAAATGACCGTGAAATTGAAAATCACTACAAAATGAATTCTGAAAATGTTTAAACTTGGCATGGTATCATCATTTCACCCGCATAGCATGTGCGAAAGAGTAGAGAGGGTCACGGGAAAAACCTGGACGCACTTCGTGCACAAACTGGACAAACTCTTTCGGAGTATCAGGGTTTCGGACGAGAACTCATCTGTTACACGGGCACTTCAATGTTTTTTAAACTTATTTGAACTCCGGACTTCTTTTGTGTTCAGTATGCAGCATTCAAAGCAACATCATCAATTTCCAACAGGTTCTGACATCATTTGTTGTTTTTCGGTCATTTACCTAATCGTTTAGAGAGCTAAATGACCGTGAAATTGAAAATCACTACAAAATGAATTCTGAAAATGTTTAAACTTGGCATGGTATCATCATTTCACCCGCATAGCATGTGCGAAAGAGTAGAGAGGGTCACAGCATAAACTGGACGCACTTCGTGTACAAACTGGACAAACTCTTTCGGACTATCAGGGTTTCGGACGAGAACTCATCTGTTACACGGGCACTTCAATGTTTTTTAAACTTATTTGAACTCCGGACTTCTTTTGTGTTCAGTATGCTGCATCCAAAGCGACGTCATCAATTTCCAACATGTTCTGACATCATTTGTTGTTTTTCGGTCATTTACCTAATTGTTTAGAGAGCTAAATGACCGTGAAATTGAAAATCACTACAAAATGAATTCTGGAAATGTTGAAACTTGGCATGGTATCATCATTTCACCCGCATAGCATGTGCGAAAGAGGAGAGAGGGTCACGGCATAAACTGGATGCACTTCGTGTACAAACTGGACAAACTCTTTCGGAGTATCAGGGTTTCGGACGAGAACTCATCTGTTACACGGGCACTTCAATGTTTTTTAAACTTATTTGAACTCCGGACTTCTTTTGTGTTCAGTATGCTGCATCTAAAGCGACGTCATCAATTTCCAACATGTTCTGACATCATTTGTTGTTTTTCGGTCATTTACCTAATTGTTTAGAGAGCTAAATGACCGTGAAATTGAAAATCACTACAAAATGAATTCTGAAAATGTTTAAACTTGGCATGGTATCATCATTTCACCCGCATAGCATGTGCGAAAGAGTAGAGAGGGTCACGGGAAAAACTGGACGCACTTCGTGCACAAACTGGACAAACTCTTTCGGAGTATCAAGGTTTCGGACGAGAACTCATCTGTTAGACGGGCACTTCAATGTTTTTTAAACTTATTTGAACTCCGGACTTCTTTTGTGTTCAGTATGCAGCATTCAAAGCAACATCATCAATTTCCAACAGGTTCTGACATCATTTGTTGTTTTTCGGTCATTTACCTAATTGTTTAGAGAGCTAAATGACCGTGAAATTGAAAATCACTACAAAATGAATTCTGAAAATGTTTAAACTTGGCATGGTATCATCATTTCACCCGCATAGCATGTGCGAAAGAGTAGAGAGGGTCACGGCATAAACTGGACGCACTTCGTGTACAAACTGGACAAACTCTTTCGGAGTATCAGGGTTTCGGACGAGAACTCATCTGTTACACGGGCACTTCAATGTTTTTTAAACTTATTTGAACTCCGGACTTCTTTTGTGTTCAGTATGCTGCATCCAAAGCGACGTCATCAATTTCCAACATGTTCTGACATCATTTGTTGTTTTTCGGTCATTTACCTAATTGTTTAGAGAGCTAAATGACCGTGAAATTGAAAATCACTACAAAATGAATTCTGGAAATGTTGAAACTTGGCATGGTATCATCATTTGACCCGCATAGCATGTGCGAAAGAGTAGAGAGGGTCACGGCAAAAACTGGACGCACTTCGTGCACAAACTGGACAAACTCTTTCGGACTATCAGGGTTTCGGACGAGAACTCATCTGTTACACGGGCACTTCAATGTTTTTTAAACTTATTTGAACTCCGGACTTCTTTTGTGTTCAGTATGCTGCATCCAAAGCGACGTCATCAATTTCCAACATGTTCTGACATCATTTGTTGTTTTTCGGTCATTTACCTAATTGTTTAGAGAGCTAAATGACCGTGAAATTGAAAATCACTACAAAATGAATTCTGGAAATGTTGAAACTTGGCATGGTATCATCATTTCACCCGCATAGCATGTGCGAAAGAGGAGAGAGGGTCACGGCATAAACTGGATGCACTTCGTGTACAAACTGGACAAACTCTTTCGGAGTATCAGGGTTTCGGATGAGAACTCATCTGTTACACGGACACTTCAATGTTTTTTAAACTTATTTGAACTCCGGACTTCTTTTGTGTTCAGTATGCTGCATCTAAAGCGACGTCATCAATTTCCAACATGTTCTGACATCATTTGTTGTTTTTCGGTCATTTACCTAATTGTTTAGAGAGCTAAATGACCGTGAAATTGAAAATCACTACAAAATGAATTCTGGAAATGTTGAAACTTGGCATGGTATCATCATTTGACCCGCATAGCATGTGCGAAAGAGTAGAGAGGGTCACGGCAAAAACTGGACGCACTTCGTGCACAAACTGGACAAACTCTTTCGGAGTATCAGGTTTTCGGACGAGAACTCATCTGTTACACGAGAACTTCAATGTTTTTTAAACTTATTTGAACTCCGGACTTCTTTTGTGTTCAGTATGCAGCACTCAAAGCGACGTCATAAATTTCCAACATGTTCTGACATCATTTGTTGTTTTTCGGTCATTTACCTAATTGTTTAGAGAGCTAAATGACCGTGAAATTGAAAATCACTACAAAATGAATTCTGAAAATGTTTAAACTTGGCATGGTATCATCATTTCACCCGCATAGCATGTGCGAAAGAGTAGAGAGGGTCACGGGAAAAACTGGACGCACTTCGTGCACAAACTGGACAAACTCTTTCGGAGTATCAAGGTTTCGGACGAGAACTCATCTGTTAGACGGGCACTTCAATGTTTTTTAAACTTATTTGAACTCCGGACTTCTTTTGTGTTCAGTATGCAGCATTCAAAGCAACATCATCAATTTCCAACAGGTTCTGACATCATTTGTTGTTTTTCGGTCATTTACCTAATTGTTTAGAGAGCTAAATGACCGTGAAATTGAAAATCACTACAAAATGAATTCTGAAAATGTTTAAACTTGGCATGGTATCATCATTTCACCCGCATAGCATGTGCGAAAGAGTAGAGAGGGTCACGGCATAAACTGGACGCACTTCGTGTACAAACTGGACAAACTCTTTCGGAGTATCAGGGTTTCGGACGAGAACTCATCTGTTACACGGGCACTTCAATGTTTTTTAAACTTATTTGAACTCCGGACTTCTTTTGTGTTCAGTATGCTGCATCCAAAGCGACGTCATCAATTTCCAACATGTTCTGACATCATTTGTTGTTTTTCGGTCATTTACCTAATTGTTTAGAGAGCTAAATGACCGTGAAATTGAAAATCACTACAAAATGAATTCTGGAAATGTTGAAACTTGGCATGGTATCATCATTTGACCCGCATAGCATGTGCGAAAGAGTAGAGAGGGTCACGGCAAAAACTGGACGCACTTCGTGCACAAACTGGACAAACTCTTTCGGAGTATCAGGGTTTCGGACGAGAACTCATCTGTTACACGAGCACTTCAATGTTTTTTAAACTTATTTGAACTCCGGACTTCTTTTGTGTTCAGTATGCAGCACTCAAAGCGACGTCATAAATTTCCAACATGTTCTGACATCATTTGTTGTTTTTCGGTCATTTACCTAATTGTTTAGAGAGCTAAATGACCGTGAAATTGAAAATCACTACAAAATGAATTCTGAAAATGTTTAAACTTGGCATGGTATCATCATTTCACCCGCATAGCATGTGCGAAAGAGTAGAGAGGGTCACGGGAAAAACCTGGACGCACTTCGTGCACAAACTGGACAAACTCTTTCGGAGTATCAGGGTTTCGGACGAGAACTCATCTGTTACACGGGCACTTCAATGTTTTTTAAACTTATTTGAACTCCGGACTTCTTTTGTGTTCAGTATGCAGCATTCAAAGCAACATCATCAATTTCCAACAGGTTCTGACATCATTTGTTGTTTTTCGGTCATTTACCTAATCGTTTAGAGAGCTAAATGACCGTGAAATTGAAAATCACTACAAAATGAATTCTAAAAATGTTTAAACTTGGCATGGTATCATCATTTCACCCGCATAGCATGTGCGAAAGAGTAGAGAGGGTCACAGCATAAACTGGACGCACTTCGTGTACAAACTGGACAAACTCTTTCGGACTATCAGGGTTTCGGACGAGAACTCATCTGTTACACGGGCACTTCAATGTTTTTTAAACTTATTTGAACTCCGGACTTCTTTTGTGTTCAGTATGCTGCATCCAAAGCGACGTCATCAATTTCCAACATGTTCTGACATCATTTGTTGTTTTTCGGTCATTTACCTAATTGTTTAGAGAGCTAAATGACCGTGAAATTGAAAATCACTACAAAATGAATTCTGGAAATGTTGAAACTTGGCATGGTATCATCATTTCACCCGCATAGCATGTGCGAAAGAGGAGAGAGGGTCACGGCATAAACTGGATGCACTTCGTGTACAAACTGGACAAACTCTTTCGGAGTATCAGGGTTTCGGATGAGAACTCATCTGTTACACGGACACTTCAATGTTTTTTAAACTTATTTGAACTCCGGACTTCTTTTGTGTTCAGTATGCTGCATCTAAAGCGACGTCATCAATTTCCAACATGTTCTGACATCATTTGTTGTTTTTCGGTCATTTACCTAATTGTTTAGAGAGCTAAATGACCGTGAAATTGAAAATCACTACAAAATGAATTCTGGAAATGTTGAAACTTGGCATGGTATCATCATTTGACCCGCATAGCATGTGCGAAAGAGTAGAGAGGGTCACGGCAAAAACTGGACGCACTTCGTGCACAAACTGGACAAACTCTTTCGGAGTATCAGGTTTTCGGACGAGAACTCATCTGTTACACGAGAACTTCAATGTTTTTTAAACTTATTTGAACTCCGGACTTCTTTTGTGTTCAGTATGCAGCACTCAAAGCGACGTCATAAATTTCCAACATGTTCTGACATCATTTGTTGTTTTTCGGTCATTTACCTAATTGTTTAGAGAGCTAAATGACCGTGAAATTGAAAATCACTACAAAATGAATTCTGAAAATGTTTAAACTTGGCATGGTATCATCATTTCACCCGCATAGCATGTGCGAAAGAGTAGAGAGGGTCACGGGAAAAACTGGACGCACTTCGTGCACAAACTGGACAAACTCTTTCGGAGTATCAAGGTTTCGGACGAGAACTCATCTGTTAGACGGGCACTTCAATGTTTTTTAAACTTATTTGAACTCCGGACTTCTTTTGTGTTCAGTATGCAGCATTCAAAGCAACATCATCAATTTCCAACAGGTTCTGACATCATTTGTTGTTTTTCGGTCATTTACCTAATTGTTTAGAGAGCTAAATGACCGTGAAATTGAAAATCACTACAAAATGAATTCTGAAAATGTTTAAACTTGGCATGGTATCATCATTTCACCCGCATAGCATGTGCGAAAGAGTAGAGAGGGTCACGGCATAAACTGGACGCACTTCGTGTACAAACTGGACAAACTCTTTCGGACTATCAGGGTTTCGGACGAGAACTCATCTGTTACACGGGCACTTCAATGTTTTTTAAACTTATTTGAACTCCGGACTTCTTTTGTGTTCAGTATGCTGCATCCAAAGCGACGTCATCAATTTCCAACATGTTCTGACATCATTTGTTGTTTTTCGGTCATTTACCTAATTTTTTAGAGAGCTAAATGACCGTGAAATTGAAAATCACTACAAAATGAATTCTGGAAATGTTGAAACTTGGCATGGTATCATCATTTGACCCGCATAGCATGTGCGAAAGAGTAGAGACGGTCACGGCAAAAACTGGACGCACTTCGTGCACAAACTGGACAAACTCTTTCGGAGTATCAGGGTTTCGGACGAGAACTCATCTGTTACACGAGCACTTCAATGTTTTTTAAACTTATTTGAACTCCGGACTTCTTTTGTGTTCAGTATGCAGCACTCAAAGCGACGTCATAAATTTCCAACATGTTCTGACATCATTTGTTGTTTTTCGGTCATTTACCTAATTGTTTAGAGAGCTAAATGACCATGAAATTGAAAATCACTACAAAATGAATTCTGAAAATGTTTAAACTTGGCATGGTATCATCATTTCACCCGCATAGCATGTGCGAAAGAGTAGAGAGGGTCACGGGAAAAACTGGACGCACTTCCTGCACAAACTGGACAAACTCTTTCGGAGTATCAGGGTTTCGGACGAGAACTCATCTGTTACACGGGCACTTCTATGTTTTTTAAACTTATTTGAACTCCGGACTTCTTTTGTGTTCAGTATGCAGCATTCAAAGCAACATCATCAATTTCCAACATGTTCTAACATCATTTGTTGTTTTCCAGTCATTTACCTAATTGTTTAGAGAGCTAAATGACCGTGAAATTGAAAATCACTACAAAATGAATTCTGGAAATGTTGAAACTTGGCATGGTATCATCATTTGACCCGCATAGCATGTGCGAAAGAGTAGAGAGGGTCACGGCATAAACTGGACGCACTTCGTGCACAAACTGGACAAACTCTTTCGAAGTATCAGGGTTTCGGACGAGAACTCATCTGTTACACGGGCACTTCAATGTTTTTTAAACATATTTGAAATCCGGACTTCTTTTGTGTTCAGTATGCAGCATTCAATGCAACGTCATTAATTTCCAACATGTTCTGACATCATTTGTTGTTTTTCGGTCATTTACCTAATTGTTTAGATAGCTAAATGACCGTGAAATTGAAAATCACTACAAAATGAATTCAGAAAATGTTGAAACTTGGCATGGTATCATCATTTCACCCGCATAGCATGTGCGAAAGAGTAGAGAGGGTCACGGCCAAAACTGGACGCACTTCGCGCACAAACTGGACAAACTCTTTCGGACTATCAGGGTTTCGGACGAGAACTCATCTGTTACACGGGCACTTCAATGTTTTTTAAACTTATTTGAACTCCGGACTTCTTTTGTGTTCAGTATGCTGCATCCAAAGCGACATCATCAATTTCCAACATGTTCTGACATCATTTGTTGTTTTTCGGTCATTTACCTAATTGTTTAGAGAGCTAAATGACCGTGAAATTGAAAATCAGTACAAAATGAATTCTGGAAATATTGAAACTTGGCATGGTATCATCATTTCACCCGCATAGCATGTGCGAAAGAGTGGAGAGGGTCACGGGAAAAACTGGACGCACTTCGTGCACAAGCTGGACAAACTCTTTCGGAGTATCAGGGTTTCGGACAAGAACTCATCTGTTACACGAGCACTTCAATGTTTTTTAAACTTATTTGAACTCCAGACTTCTTTTGTGTTCAGTATGTAGCATTCAAAGCGACATCATCAATTTCCAACATGTTCTGACATCATTTGTTGTTTTTCGGTCATTTACCTCATTGTTTAGAGAGCTAAATGACCGTGAAATTGAAAATCACTACAAAATGAATTCTGAAAATGTTTAAACTTGGCATGGTATCATCATTTCACCCACATAGCATGTGCGAAAGAGTAGAGAGGGTCACGGGAAAAACTGGACGCACTTCGTGCACAAACTGGACAAACTCTTTCGGAGTATCAGGGTTTCGGACGAGAACTCATCTGTTACACGGGCACTTCAATGTTTTTTAAACTTATTTGAACTCCGGACTTCTTTTGTGTTCAGTATGCAGCATTCAAAGCAACATCATCAATTTCCAACAGGTTCTCACATCATTTGTTGTTTTTCGGTTATTTACCTAATTGTTTAGAGAGCTAAATGACCGTGAAATTGAAAATCACTACAAAATGAATTCTGAAAATGTTTAACCTTGGCATGGTATCATCATTTCACCCGCATAGCATGTGCGAAAGAGTAGAGAGGGTCACGGCATAAACTGGACGCACTTCATGGACAAACTGGACAAACTCTTTCGGAGTATCAGGGTTTCGGACGAGAACTCATCTGTTACACGGGCACTTCAATGTTTTTTAAACTTATTTGAACTCCGGACTTCTTTTGTGTTCAGTATGCAGCATTCAAAGCAACATCATCAATTTCCAACATGTTCTAACATCATTTGTTGTTTTCCAGTCATTTACCTAATTGTTTAGAGAGCTAAATGACCGTGAAATTGAAAATCACTACAAAATGAATTCTGGAAATGTTGAAACTTGGCATGGTATCATCATTTGACCCGCATAGCATGTGCGAAAGAGTAGAGAGGGTCACGGCATAAACTGGACGCACTTCGTGCACAAACTGGACAAACTCTTTCGGAGTATCAGGGTTTCGGACGAGAACTCATCTGTTACACGGGCACTTCAATGTTTTTTAAACTTATTTGAACTCCGGACTTCTTTTGTGTTCAGTATGCAGCATTCAAAGCAACATCATCAATTTCCAACAGGTTCTGACATCATTTGTTGTTTTTCGGTCATTTACCTAATTGTTTAGAGAGCTAAATGACCGTGAAATTGAAAATCACTACAAAATGAATTCTGAAAATGTTTAAACTTGGCATGGTATCATCATTTCACCCGCATAGCATGTGCGAAAGAGTAGAGAGGGTCACGGCATAAACTGGACGCACTTCGTGTACAAACTGGACAAACTCTTTCGGAGTATCAGGGTTTCGGACGAGAACTCATCTGTTACACGGGCACTTCAATGTTTTTTAAACTTATTTGAACTCTGGACTTCTTTTGTGTTCAGTATGCAGCATTCAAAGCAACATCATCAATTTCCAACATGTTCTAACATCATTTGTTGTTTTCCAGTCATTTACCTAATTGTTTAGAGAGCTAAATGACCGTGAAATTGAAAATCACTACAAAATGAATTCTGGAAAAATTGAAACTTGGCATGGTATCATCATTTCACCCGCATAGCATGTGCCAAAGAGTGGAGAGGGTCACGGGAAAAACTGGACGCACTTCGTGCACAAACTGGACAAACTCTTTCGGAGTATCCAGGTTTCGGACGAGAACTCATCTGTTACACGGGCACTTCAATGTTTTTTAAACTTATTTGAACTCCGGACTTCTTTTGTGTTCAGTATGCAGCATTCAAAGCAACATCATCAATTTCCAACAGGTTCTGACATCATTTGTTGTTTTTCGGTCATTTACCTAATTGTTTAGAGAGCTAAATGACCGTGAAATTGAAAATCACTACAAAATGAATTCTGAAAATGTTTAAACTTGGCATGGTATCATCATTTCACCCGCATAGCATGTGCGAAAGAGTAGAGAGGGTCACGGCATAAACTGGACGCACTTCGTGCACAAACTGGACAAACTCTTTCGGACTATCAGGGTTTCAGACGAGAACTCATCTGTTACACGGGCACTTCAATGTTTTTTAAACTTATTTGAACTCCGGACTTCTTTTGTGTTCAGTATGCTGCATCCAAAGCGACGTCATCAATTTCCAACATGTTCTGACATCATTTGTTGTTTTTCGGTCATTTACCTAATTGTTTAGAGAGCTAAATGACCGTGAAATTGAAAATCACTACAAAATGAATTCTGGAAATGTTGAAACTTGGCATCGTATCATCATTTGACCCGCATAGCATGTGCGAAAGAGTAGAGAGGGTCACGGCAAAAACTGGACGCACTTCGTGCACAAACTGGACAAGCTCTTTCGGAGTATCAGGGTTTCGGACGAGAACTCATCTGTTACACGAGCACTTCAATGTTTTTTAAACTTATTTGAACTCTGGACTTCTTTTGTGTTCAGTATGCAGCACTCAAAGCGACGTCATAAATTTCCAACATGTTCTGACATCATTTGTTGTTTTTCGGTCATTTACCTAATTGTTTAGAGAGCTAAATGACCGTGAAATTGAAAATCACTACAAAATGAATTCTGAAAATGTTTAAACTTGGCATGGTATCATCATTTCACCCGCATAGCATGTGCGAAAGAGTAGAGAGGGTCACGGGAAAAACTGGACGCACTTCGTCTACAAATTGGACAAACTATTTCGGAGTATCAGGGTTTCGGACGAGAACTCATCTGTTACACGGGCACTTCAATGTTTTTTAAACTTATTTGAACTCCGGACTTCTTTTGTGTTCAGTATGCAGCATTCAAAGCAACATCATCAATTTCCAACAGGTTCTGACATCATTTGTTGTTTTTCGGTCATTTACCTAATTGTTTAGAGAGCTAAATGACCGTGAAATTGAAAAATCACTACAAAATGAATTCTGAAAATGTTTAAACTTGGCATGGTATCATCATTTCACCCGCATAGCATGTGCGAAAGAGTAGAGAGGGTCACGGCATAAACTGGACGCACTTCGTGCACAAACTGGACAAACTCTTTCGGACTATCAGGGTTTCAGACGAGAACTCATCTGTTACACGGGCACTTCAATGTTTTTTAAACTTATTTGAACTCCGGACTTCTTTTGTGTTCAGTATGCTGCATCCAAAGCGACGTCATAAATTTCCAACATGTTCTGACATCATTTGTTGTTTTTCGGTCATTTACCTAATTGTTTAGAGAGCTAAATGACAGTGAAATTGAAAATCACTACAAAATGAATTCTGGAAATGTTGAAACTTGGCATGGTATCATCATTTGACCCGCATAGCATGTGCGAAAGAGTAGAGAGGGTCACGGCAAAAACTGGACGCACTTCGTGCACAAACTGGACAAACTCTTTCGGAGTATCAGGGTTTCGGACGAGAACTCATCTGTTACACGAGCACTTCAATGTTTTTTAAACTTATTTGAACTCCGGACTTCTTTTGTGTTCAGTATGCAGCACTCAAAGCGACGTCATAAATTTCCAACATGTTCTGACATCATTTGTTGTTTTTCGGTCATTTACCTAATTGTTTAGAGAGCTAAATGACCGTGAAATTGAAAATCAGTACAAAATGAATTCTGGAAATATTGAAACTTGGCATGGTATCATCATTTCACCCGCATAGCATGTGCGAAAGAGTGGAGAGGGTCACGGGAAAAACTGGACGCACTTCGTGCACAAGCTGGACAAACTCTTTCGGAGTATCAGGGTTTCGGACAAGAACTCATCTGTTACACGAGCACTTCAATGTTTTTTAAACTTATTTGAACTCCAGACTTCTTTTGTGTTCAGTATGTAGCATTCAAAGCGACATCATCAATTTCCAACATGTTCTGACATCATTTGTTGTTTTTCGGTCATTTACCTCATTGTTTAGAGAGCTAAATGACCGTGAAATTGAAAATCACTACAAAATGAATTCTGAAAATGTTTAAACTTGGCATGGTATCATCATTTCACCCACATAGCATGTGCGAAAGAGTAGAGAGGGTCACGGGAAAAACTGGACGCACTTCGTGCACAAACTGGACAAACTCTTTCGGAGTATCAGGGTTTCGGACGAGAACTCATCTGTTACACGGGCACTTCAATGTTTTTTAAACTTATTTGAACTCCGGACTTCTTTTGTGTTCAGTATGCAGCATTCAAAGCAACATCATCAATTTCCAACAGGTTCTCACATCATTTGTTGTTTTTCGGTTATTTACCTAATTGTTTAGAGAGCTAAATGACCGTGAAATTGAAAATCACTACAAAATGAATTCTGAAAATGTTTAACCTTGGCATGGTATCATCATTTCACCCGCATAGCATGTGCGAAAGAGTAGAGAGGGTCACGGCATAAACTGGACGCACTTCATGGACAAACTGGACAAACTCTTTCGGAGTATCAGGGTTTCGGACGAGAACTCATCTGTTACACGGGCACTTCAATGTTTTTTAAACTTATTTGAACTCCGGACTTCTTTTGTGTTCAGTATGCAGCATTCAAAGCAACATCATCAATTTCCAACATGTTCTAACATCATTTGTTGTTTTCCAGTCATTTACCTAATTGTTTAGAGAGCTAAATGACCGTGAAATTGAAAATCACTACAAAATGAATTCTGGAAATGTTGAAACTTGGCATGGTATCATCATTTGACCCGCATAGCATGTGCGAAAGAGTAGAGAGGGTCACGGCATAAACTGGACGCACTTCGTGCACAAACTGGACAAACTCTTTCGGAGTATCAGGGTTTCGGACGAGAACTCATCTGTTACACGGGCACTTCAATGTTTTTTAAACTTATTTGAACTCCGGACTTCTTTTGTGTTCAGTATGCAGCATTCAAAGCAACATCATCAATTTCCAACAGGTTCTGACATCATTTGTTGTTTTTCGGTCATTTACCTAATTGTTTAGAGAGCTAAATGACCGTGAAATTGAAAATCACTACAAAATGAATTCTGAAAATGTTTAAACTTGGCATGGTATCATCATTTCACCCGCATAGCATGTGCGAAAGAGTAGAGAGGGTCACGGCATAAACTGGACGCACTTCGTGTACAAACTGGACAAACTCTTTCGGAGTATCAGGGTTTCGGACGAGAACTCATCTGTTACACGGGCACTTCAATGTTTTTTAAACTTATTTGAACTCTGGACTTCTTTTGTGTTCAGTATGCAGCATTCAAAGCAACATCATCAATTTCCAACATGTTCTAACATCATTTGTTGTTTTCCAGTCATTTACCTAATTGTTTAGAGAGCTAAATGACCGTGAAATTGAAAATCACTACAAAATGAATTCTGGAAAAATTGAAACTTGGCATGGTATCATCATTTCACCCGCATAGCATGTGCCAAAGAGTGGAGAGGGTCACGGGAAAAACTGGACGCACTTCGTGCACAAACTGGACAAACTCTTTCGGAGTATCCAGGTTTCGGACGAGAACTCATCTGTTACACGGGCACTTCAATGTTTTTTAAACTTATTTGAACTCCGGACTTCTTTTGTGTTCAGTATGCAGCATTCAAAGCAACATCATCAATTTCCAACAGGTTCTGACATCATTTGTTGTTTTTCGGTCATTTACCTAATTGTTTAGAGAGCTAAATGACCGTGAAATTGAAAATCACTACAAAATGAATTCTGAAAATGTTTAAACTTGGCATGGTATCATCATTTCACCCGCATAGCATGTGCGAAAGAGTAGAGAGGGTCACGGCATAAACTGGACGCACTTCGTGCACAAACTGGACAAACTCTTTCGGACTATCAGGGTTTCAGACGAGAACTCATCTGTTACACGGGCACTTCAATGTTTTTTAAACTTATTTGAACTCCGGACTTCTTTTGTGTTCAGTATGCTGCATCCAAAGCGACGTCATCAATTTCCAACATGTTCTGACATCATTTGTTGTTTTTCGGTCATTTACCTAATTGTTTAGAGAGCTAAATGACCGTGAAATTGAAAATCACTACAAAATGAATTCTGGAAATGTTGAAACTTGGCATCGTATCATCATTTGACCCGCATAGCATGTGCGAAAGAGTAGAGAGGGTCACGGCAAAAACTGGACGCACTTCGTGCACAAACTGGACAAGCTCTTTCGGAGTATCAGGGTTTCGGACGAGAACTCATCTGTTACACGAGCACTTCAATGTTTTTTAAACTTATTTGAACTCCGGACTTCTTTTGTGTTCAGTATGCAGCACTCAAAGCGACGTCATAAATTTCCAACATGTTCTGACATCATTTGTTGTTTTTCGGTCATTTACCTAATTGTTTAGAGAGCTAAATGACCGTGAAATTGAAAATCACTACAAAATGAATTCTGAAAATGTTTAAACTTGGCATGGTATCATCATTTCACCCGCATAGCATGTGCGAAAGAGTAGAGAGGGTCACGGGAAAAACTGGACGCACTTCGTCTACAAATTGGACAAACTATTTCGGAGTATCAGGGTTTCGGACGAGAACTCATCTGTTACACGGGCACTTCAATGTTTTTTAAACTTATTTGAACTCCGGACTTCTTTTGTGTTCAGTATGCAGCATTCAAAGCAACATCATCAATTTCCAACAGGTTCTGACATCATTTGTTGTTTTTCGGTCATTTACCTAATTGTTTAGAGAGCTAAATGACCGTGAAATTGAAAAATCACTACAAAATGAATTCTGAAAATGTTTAAACTTGGCATGGTATCATCATTTCACCCGCATAGCATGTGCGAAAGAGTAGAGAGGGTCACGGCATAAACTGGACGCACTTCGTGCACAAACTGGACAAACTCTTTCGGACTATCAGGGTTTCAGACGAGAACTCATCTGTTACACGGGCACTTCAATGTTTTTTAAACTTATTTGAACTCCGGACTTCTTTTGTGTTCAGTATGCTGCATCCAAAGCGACGTCATAAATTTCCAACATGTTCTGACATCATTTGTTGTTTTTCGGTCATTTACCTAATTGTTTAGAGAGCTAAATGACAGTGAAATTGAAAATCACTACAAAATGAATTCTGGAAATGTTGAAACTTGGCATGGTATCATCATTTGACCCGCATAGCATGTGCGAAAGAGTAGAGAGGGTCACGGCAAAAACTGGACGCACTTCGTGCACAAACTGGACAAACTCTTTCGGAGTATCAGGGTTTCGGACGAGAACTCATCTGTTACACGAGCACTTCAATGTTTTTTAAACTTATTTGAACTCCGGACTTCTTTTGTGTTCAGTATGCAGCACTCAAAGCGACGTCATAAATTTCCAACATGTTCTGACATCATTTGTTGTTTTTCGGTCATTTACCTAATTGTTTAGAGAGCTAAATGACCGTGAAATTGAAAATCACTACAAAATGAATTCTGAAAATGTTTAAACTTGGCATGGTATCATCATTTCACCCGCATAGCATGTGCGAAAGAGTAGAGAGGGTCACGGGAAAAACTGGACGCACTTCGTGTACAAACTGGACAAACTATTTCGGAGTATCAGGGTTTCGGACGAGAACTCATCTGTTACACGGGCACTTCAATGTTTTTTAAACTTATTTGAACTCCGGACTTCTTTTGTGTTCAGTATGCAGCATTCAAAGCAACATCATCAATTTCCAACATGTTCTAACATCATTTGTTGTTTTCGTGTCATTTACCTAATTGTTTAGAGAGCTAAATGACCGTGAAATTGAAAATCACTACAAAATGAATTCTGGAAATGTTGAAACTTGGCATGGTATCATCATTTGACCCGCATAGCATGTGCGAAAGAGTAGAGAGGGTCACGGCATAAACTGGACGCACTTCGTGCACAAACTGGACAAACTCTTTCGGAGTATCAGGGTTTCGGACGAGAACTCATCTGTTACACGGGCACTTTAATGTTTTTTAAACATATTTGAAATCCGGACTTCTTTTGTGTTCAGTATGCAGCATTCAATGCAACGTCATTAATTTCCAACATGTTCTGACATCATTTGTTGTTTTTCGGTCATTTACCTAATTGTTTAGAGAGCTAAATGACCGTGAAATTGAAAATCACTACAAAATGAATTCTGAAAATGTTTAAACTTGGGATGGTATCATCATTTCACCCGCATAGCATGTGCGAAAGAGTAGAGAGGGTCACGGGAAAAACTGGACGCACTTCGTGTACAAACTGGACAAACTATTTCGGAGTATCAGGGTTTCGGACGAGAACTCATCTGTTACACGGGCACTTCAATGTTTTTTAAACTTATTTGAACTCCGGACTTCTTTTGTGTTCAGTATGCAGCATTCAAAGCAACATCATCAATTTCCAACATGTTCTAACATCATTTGTTGTTTTCGTGTCATTTACCTAATTGTTTAGAGAGCTAAATGACCGTGAAATTGAAAATCACTACAAAATGAATTCTGGAAATGTTGAAACTTGGCATGGTATCATCATTTGACCCGCATAGCATGTGCGAAAGAGTAGAGAGGGTCACGGCATAAACTGGACGCACTTCGTGCACAAACTGGACAAACTCTTTCGGAGTATCAGGGTTTCGGACGAGAACTCATCTGTTACACGGGCACTTTAATGTTTTTTAAACATATTTGAAATCCGGACTTCTTTTGTGTTCAGTATGCAGCATTCAATGCAACGTCATTAATTTCCAACATGTTCTGACATCATTTGTTGTTTTTCGGTCATTTACCTAATTGTTTAGATAGCTAAATGACCTTGAAATTGAAAATCACTACAAAATGAATTCTGAAAATGTTGAAACTTGGCATGGTATCATCATTTCACCCGCATAGCATGTGCGAAAGAGTAGAGAGGGTCACGGCAAAAACTGGACGCACTTCGCGCACAAACTGGACAAACTCTTTCGGACTATCACGGCTTCGGACGAGAAATCATCTGTTACACGGGCACTTCAATGTTTTTTAAACTTATTTGAACTCCGGACTTCTTTTGTGTTCAGTATGCTGCATCCAAAGCGACATCATCAATTTCCAACATGTTCTGACATCATTTGTTGTTTTTCGGTCATTTACCTAATTGTTTAGAGAGCTAAATGACCGTGAAATTGAAAATCACTACAAAATGAATTCTGGAAATATTGAAACTTGGCATGGTATCATCATTTCACCCGCATAGCATGTGCGAAAGAGTAGAGAGGGTCACGGGAAAAACTGGACGCACTTCATGCACAAGCTGGACAAACTCTTTCGGAGTATCAGGGTTTCGGACGAGAACTCATCTGTTACACGAGCACTTCAATGTTTTTTAAACTTATTTGAACTCCGGACTTCTTTTGTGTTCAGTATGCAGCATTCAAAGCGACATCATCAATTTCCAACATGTTCTGACATCATTTGTTGTTTTTCGGTCATTTACCTAATTGTTTAGAGAGCTAAATGACCGTGCAATTGAAAATCACTACAAAATGAATTCTGAAAATGTTTAAACTTGGCATGGTATCATCATTTCACCCGCATAGCATGTGCGAAAGAGTAGAGAGGGTCACGGGAAAAACTGGACGCACTTCGTGTACAAACTGGACAAACTATTTCGGAGTATCAAGGTTTCGGACGAGAACTCATCTGTTACACGGGCACTTCAATGTTTTTTAAACTTATTTGAACTCCGGACTTCTTTTGTGTTCAGTATGCTGCACTCAAAGCGACGTCATCAATTTCCAACATGTTCTGACATCATTTGTTGTTTTTCGGTCATTTACCTAATTGTTTAGAGAGCTAAATTACCGTGAAATTGAAAATCACTACAAAATGAATTCTGGAAATGTTGAAACTTGGCATGGTATCATCATTTGACCCGCATAGCATGTGCGAAAGAGTAGAGAGGGTCACGGCAAAAACTGGACGCACTTCGTGCACAAACTGGACAAACTCTTTCGGAGTATCAGGGTTTCGGACGAGAACTCATCTGTTACACGAGCACTTCAATGTTTTTTAAACTTATTTGAACTCCGGACTTCTTTTGTGTTCAGTATGCAGCACTCAAAGCGACGTCATAAATTTCCAACATGTTCTGACATCATTTGTTGTTTTTCGGTCATTTACCTAATTGTTTAGAGAGCTAAATGACTGTGAAATTGAAAATCACTACAAAATGAATTCTGAAAATGTTTAAACTTGGCATGGTATCATCATTTCAGCCGCATAGCATGTGCGAAAGAGTAGAGAGGGTCACGGGAAAAACTGGACGCACTTCGTGTACAAACTGGACAAACTATTTCGGAGTATCAGGGTTTCGGATGAGAACTCATCTGTTACACGGGCACTTCAATGTTTTTTAAACTTATTTGAACTCCGGACTTCTTTTGTGTTCAGTATGCAGCATTCAAAGCAACATCATCAATTTCCAACATGTTCTAACATCATTTGTTGTTTTCCTGTCATTTACCTAATTGTTTAGAGAGCTAAATGACCGTGAAATTGAAAATCACTACAAAATGAATTCTGGAAATGTTGAAACTTGGCATGGTATCATCATTTGACCCGCATAGCATGTGCGAAAGAGTAGAGAGGGTCACGGCATAAACTGGAAGCACTTCGTGCACAAACTGGACAAACTCTTTCGGAGTATCAGGGTTTCGGACGAGAACTCATCTGTTACACGGGCACTTCAATGTTTTTTAAACATATTTGAAATCCGGACTTCTTTTGTGTTCAGTATGCAGCATTCAATGCAACGTCATTAATTTCCAACATGTTCTGACATCATTTGTTGTTTTTCGGTCATTTACCTAATTGTTTAGATAGCTAAATGACCTTGAAATTGAAAATCACTACAAAATGAATTCTGAAAATGTTGAAACTTGGCATGGTATCATCATTTCACCCGCATAGCATGTGCGAAAGAGTAGAGAGGGTCACGGCAAAAACTGGATGCACTTCGCGCACAAACTGGACAAACTCTTTCGGACTATCAGGGTTTCGGACGAGAACTCATCTGTTACACGGGCACTTCAATGTTTTTTAAACTTATTTGAACTCCGGACTTCTTTTGTGTTCAGTATGCTGCATCAAGCGACATCATCAATTTCCAACATGTTCTGACATCATTTGTTGTTTTTCGTTCATTTACCTAATTGTTTAGAGAGCTAAATGACCGTGAAATTGAAAATCACTACAAAATGAATTCTGGAAATATTGAAACTTGGCATGGTATCATCATTTCACCCGCATACCATGTGCGAAAGAGTAGAGAGGGTCACGGGAAAAACTGGACGCACTTCGTGCACAAGCTGGACAAACTCTTTCGGAGTATCAGGGTTTCGGACGAGAACTCATCTGTTACACGAGCACTTCAATGTTTTTTAAACTTATTTGAACTCCGGACTTCTTTTGTGTTCAGTATGCAGCATTCAAAGCGACATCATCAATTTCCAACATGTTCTGACATCATTTGTTGTTTTTCGGTCATTTACCTAATTGTTTAGAGAGCTAAATGACCGTGAAATTGAAAATCACTACAAAATGAATTCTGAAAATGTTTAAACTTGGCATGGTATCATCATTTCACCCGCATAGCATGTGCGAAAGAGTAGAGAGGGTCACGGGAAAAACTGGACGCACTTCGTGTACAAACTGGACAAACTATTTCGGAGTATCAGGGTTTCGGACGAGAACTCATCTGTTACACGGGCACTTCAATGTTTTTTAAACTTATTTGAACTCCGGACTTCTTTTGTGTTCAGTATGCTGCACTCAAAGCGACGTCATAAATTTCCAACATGTTCTGACATCATTTGTTGTTTTTCGGTCATTTACCTAATTGTTTAGAGAGCTAAATTACCGTGAAATTGAAAATCACTACAAAATGAATTCTGAAATGTTGAAACTTGGCATGGTATCATCATTTGACCCGCATAGCATGTGCGAAAGAGTAGAGAGGGTCACGGCAAAAACTGGACGCACTTCGTGCACAAACTGGACAAACTCTTTCGAAGTATCAGGGTTTCGGACGAGAACTCATATGTTACACGAGCACTTCAATGTTTTTTAAACTTATTTGAACTCCGGACTTCTTTTGTGTTCAGTCTGCAGCACTCAAAGCGATGTCATAAATTTCCAACATGTTCTGACATCATTTGTTGTTTTTCGGTCATTTACCTAATTGTTTAGAGAGCTAAATGACCGTGAAACTGAAAATCACTACAAAATGAATTCTGAAAATGTTTAAACTTGGCATGGTATCATCATTTCACCCGCATAGCATGTGCGAAAGAGTAGAGAGGGTCACGGGAAAAACTGGACGCACTTCATGCACAAACTGGACAAACTATTTCGGAGTATCAGGTTTTCGGACGAGAACTCATCTGTTACACGTGCACTTCAATCTTTTTTAAACATATTTGAAATCCGGACTTCTTTTGTGTTCAGTATGCTGCATCCAAAGCGACGTCATTAATTTCCAACATGTTCTGACATCATTTGTTGTTTTTCGGTCATTTACCTAATTGTTCAGATAGCTAAATGACCGTGAAATTGAAAATCACTACAAAATGAATTCTGAAAATGTTGAAACTTGGCATGGTATCATCATTTCACCCGCATAGCATGTGCGAAAGAGTAGAGAGGGTCATGGCAAAAATTGGACGCACATCGCGTACAAACTGGACAAACTCTTTCGGACTATCAGGGTTTCGGACGAGAACTCATCTGTTACACGGGCACTTCAATGTTTTTTAAACTTATTTGAACTCCGGACTTCTTTTGTGTTCAGTATGCAGCATTCAAAGCAACATCATTAATTTCCAACATGTTCTGACATCATTTGTTGTTTTTCGGTCATTTACCTAATTGTTTAGAGAGCTAAATGACCGTGAAATTGAAAATCACTACAAAATGAATTCTGGAAATGTTGAAACTTGGCATGGTATCATCATTTGACCCGCATAGCACGTGCGAAAGAGTAGAGAGGGTCACGGCATAAACTGGACGCACTTCGTGCACAAGCTGGACAAACTCTTTCGGAGTATCAGGGTTTCGGACGAGAACTCATCTGTTACACGGGCACTTCAATGTTTTTTAAACTTATTTGAACTCCGGACTTCTTTTGTGTTCAGTATGCAGCATTCAAAGCAACATCATTAATTTCCGACATGTTCTGACATCATTTGTTGTTTTTCGGTCATTTACCTAATTGTTTAGAGAGCTAAATGACCGTGAAATTGAAAATCACTACAAAATGAATTCTGAAAATGTTTAAACTTGGCATGGTATCATCATTTCACCCGCATAGCATGTGCGAAAGAGTAGAGAGGGTCACGGCATAAACTGGACGCACTTCGTGTACAAACTGGACAAACTCTTTCGGAGTATCAGGGTTTCGGACGAGAACTCATCTGTTACACGGGCACTTCAATGTTTTTTAAACATATTTGAAATCCGGACTTCTTTTGTGTTCAGTATGCAGCATTCAATGCAACGTCATTAATTTCCAACATGTTCTGACATCATTTGTTGTTTTTCGGTCATTTACCTAATTGTTCAGATAGCTAAATGACCGTCAAATTGAAAATCACGACAAAATGAATTCTGAAAATGTTGAAACTTGGCATGGTATCATCATTTCACCCGCATAGCATGTGCGAAAGAGTAGAGAGGGTCACGGCAAAAATTGGACGCACATCGCGTACAAACTGGACAAACTCTTTCGGACTATCAGTGTTTCGGACGAGAACTCATCTGTTACACGGGCACTTCAATGTTTTTTAAACTTATTTGAACTCCGGACTTCTTTTGTGTTCAGTATGCTGCATCCAAAGTGACATCATCAATTTCCAACATGTTCTGACATCATTTGTTGTTTTTCGGTCATTTACCTAATTGTTTAGAGAGCTAAATGACCGTGAAATTGAAAATCACTACAAAATGAATCCTGGAAATGTTGAAACTTGGCATGGTATCATCATTTCACCCGCATAGCATGTGCGAAAGAGTAGAGAGGGTCACGGGAAAAACTGGACGCACTTCGTGCACAAACTGGACAAACTCTTTCGGAGTATCAGGGTTTCGGACGAGAACTCATCTGTTACACGGGCACTTCAATGTTTTTTAAACATATTTGAAATCCGGACTTCTTTTGTGTTCAGTATGCAGCACTGAAAGCGACGTCATAAATTTCCAACATGTTCTGACATCATTTGTTGTTTTTCGGTCATTTACCTAATTGTTTAGAGATCTAAATGACCGTGAAATTGAAAATCACTACAAAATGAATTCTGAAAATGTTGAAACTTGGCATGGTATCATCATTTGACCCGCATAGCATGTGCGAAAGAGTAGAGAGGGTCACGGGAAAAACTGGACGCACTTCGTGCACAAACTGGACAAACTCTTTCGGAGTATCAGGGTTTCGGACGAGAACTCATCTGTTACACGGGCACTTCAATGTTTTTTAAACTTATTTGAACTCCGGATTTCTTTTGTGTTCAGTATGCTGCATCCAAAGCGACGTCATCAATTTGGAACATGTTCTGACATCATTTGTTGTTTTTCGGTCATTTACCTAATTGTTTAGAGAGCTAAATGACCGTGAAATTGAAAATCACTACAAAATGAATTCTGGAAATGTTGAAACTTGGCATGGTATCATCATTTGACCCGCATAGCATGTGCGAAAGAGTAGAGAGGGTCACGGCAAAAATTGGACGCACATCGCGTACAAACTGGACAAACTCTTTCGGACTATCAGTGTTTCGGACGAGAACTCATCTGTTACACGGGCACTTCAATGTTTTTTAAACTTATTTGAACTCCGGACTTCTTTTGTGTTCAGTATGCTGCATCCAAAGTGACATCATCAATTTCCAACATGTTCTGACATCATTTGTTGTTTTTCGGTCATTTACCTAATTGTTTAGAGAGCTAAATGACCGTGAAATTGAAAATCACTACAAAATGAATCCTGGAAATGTTGAAACTTGGCATGGTATCATCATTTCACCCGCATAGCATGTGCGAAAGAGTAGAGAGGGTCACGGGAAAAACTGGACGCACTTCGTGCACAAACTGGACAAACTCTTTCGGAGTATCAGGGTTTCGGACGAGAACTCATCTGTTACACGGGCACTTCAATGTTTTTTAAACATATTTGAAATCCGGACTTCTTTTGTGTTCAGTATGCAGCACTGAAAGCGACGTCATAAATTTCCAACATGTTCTGACATCATTTGTTGTTTTTCGGTCATTTACCTAATTGTTTAGAGATCTAAATGACCGTGAAATTGAAAATCACTACAAAATGAATTCTGAAAATGTTGAAACTTGGCATGGTATCATCATTTGACCCGCATAGCATGTGCGAAAGAGTAGAGAGGGTCACGGGAAAAACTGGACGCACTTCGTGCACAAACTGGACAAACTCTTTCGGAGTATCAGGGTTTCGGACGAGAACTCATCTGTTACACGGGCACTTCAATGTTTTTTAAACTTATTTGAACTCCGGATTTCTTTTGTGTTCAGTATGCTGCATCCAAAGCGACGTCATCAATTTGGAACATGTTCTGACATCATTTGTTGTTTTTCGGTCATTTACCTAATTGTTTAGAGAGCTAAATGACCGTGAAATTGAAAATCACTACAAAATGAATTCTGGAAATGTTGAAACTTGGCATGGTATCATCATTTGACCCGCATAGCTTGTGCGAAAGAGTAGAGAGGGTCACGACAAAAATTGGACGCACTTCGTGCACAAACTGGACAAACTCTTTCGGAGTATCAGGGTTTCGGACGAGAACTCATCTGTTACACGAGCACTTCAATGTTTTTTAAACTTATTTGAACTCCGGACTTCTTTTGTGTTCAGTATACAGCACTCAAAGCGACGTCATAAATTTCCAACATGTTCTGACATCATTTGTGGTTTTTCGGTCATTTACCTAATTGTTTAGAGAGCTAAATGACCGTGAAATTGAAAATCACTACAAAATGAATTCTGGAAATGTTGAAATTTGGCATGGTATCATCATTTGACCCGCATAGCATGTGCGAAAGAGTAGAGAGGGTCACGGGAAAAACTGGACGCACTTCGTGCACAAACTGGACAAACTCTTTCGGAGTATCAGGGTTTCGGACGAGAACTCATCTGTTACACGGGCACTTCAATGTTTTTTAAACTTATTTGAACTCCGGACTTCTTTTGTGTTCAGTATGCAGCATTCAAAGCAACATCATTAATTTCCAACATGTTCTGACATCATTTGTTGTTTTTCGGTCATTTACCTAATTGTTTAGAGAGCTAAATGACCGTGAAATTGAAAATCACTACAAAATGAATTCTGGAAATGTTGAAATTTGGCATGGTATCATCATTTGACCCGCATAGCATGTGCGAAAGAGTAGAGAGGGTCACGGCATAAACTGGACGCACTTCGTGTACAAACTGGACAAACTCTTTCGGAGTATCAGGGTTTCGGACGAGAACTCATCTGTTACACGGGCACTTCAATGTTTTTTAAACATATTTGAAATCCGGACTTCTTTTGTGTTCAGTATGCAGCATTCAATGCAACGTCATTAATTTCCAACATGTTCTGACATCATTTGTTGTTTTTCGGTCATTTACCTAATTGTTCAGATAGCTAAATGACCGTGAAATTGAAAATCACTACAAAATGAATTCTGAAAATGTTGAAACTTGGCATGGTATCATCATTTCACCCGCATAGCATGTGCGAAAGAGTAGAGAGGGTCACGGCAAAAATTGGACGCACATCGCGTACAAACTGGACAAACTCTTTTGGACTATCAGTGTTTCGGACGAGAACTCATCTGTTACACGGGCACTTCAATGTTTTTTCAACTTATTTCAACTCCGGACTTCTTTTGTGTTCAGTATGCAGCACTCAAAGCGACGTCATAAATTTCCAACATGTTCTGACATCATTTGTTGTTTTTCGGTCATTTACCTAATTGTTTAGAGAGCTAAATGACCGTGAAATTCAAACTCACTTCAAAATGAATTCTGAAAATGTTGAAACTTGGCATGGTATTATCATTTCACCCGCATAGCATGTGCGAAAGAGTAGAGAGGGTCACGGCAAAAATTGGACGCACATCGCGTACAAACTGGACAAACTCTTTCGGACTATCAGTGTTTCGGACGAGAACTCATCTGTTACACGGGCACTTCAATGTTTTTTAAACTTATTTGAACTCCGGACTTCTTTTGTGTTCAGTATGCTGCATCCAAAGTGACATCATCAATTTCCAACATGTTCTGACATCATTTGTTGTTTTTCGGTCATTTACCTAATTGTTTAGAGAGCTAAATGACCGTGAAATTGAAAATCACTACAAAATGAATCCTGGAAATGTTGAAACTTGGCATGGTATCATCATTTCACCCGCATAGCATGTGCGAAAGAGTAGAGAGGGTCACGGGAAAAACTGGACGCACTTCGTGCACAAACTGGACAAACTCTTTCGGAGTATCAGGGTTTCGGACGAGAACTCATCTGTTACACGGGCACTTCAATGTTTTTTAAACATATTTGAAATCCGGACTTCTTTTGTGTTCAGTATGCAGCACTGAAAGCGACGTCATAAATTTCCAACATGTTCTGACATCATTTGTTGTTTTTCGGTCATTTACCTAATTGTTTAGAGATCTAAATGACCGCGAAATTGAAAATCACTACAAAATGAATTCTGAAAATGTTGAAACTTGGCATGGTATCATCATTTGACCCGCATAGCATGTGCGAAAGAGTAGAGAGGGTCACGGGAAAAACTAGACGCACTTCGTGCACAAACTGGACAAACTCTTTCGGAGTATCAGGGTTTCGGACGAGAACTCATCTGTTACACGGGCACTTCAATGTTTTTTAAACTTATTTGAACTCCGGACTTCTTTTGTGTTCAGTATGCAGCATTCAAAGCAACATCATTAATTTCCAACATGTTCTGACATCATTTGTTGTTTTTCGGTCATTTACCTAATTGTTTAGAGAGCTAAATGACCGTGAAATTGAAAATCACTACAAAATGAATTCTGAAAATGTTTAAACTTGGCATGGTATCATCATTTCACCCGCATAGCATGTGCGAAAGAGTAGAGAGGGTCACGGCATAAACTGGACGCACTTCGTGCACAAACTCCTTCGGACTATCAGGGTTTCGGACGAGAACTCATCTGTTACACGGGCACTTCAATGTTTTTTAAACTTATTTGAACTCCGGACTTCTTTTGTGTTCAGTATGCTGCATCCAAAGCGACGTCATCAATTTGCAACATGTTCTGACATCATTTGTTGTTTTTCGGTCATTTACCTAATTGTTTAGAGAGCTAAATGACCGTGAAATTGAAAATCACTACAAAATGAATTCTGGAAATGTTGAAACTTGGCATGGTATCATCATTTCACCCGCATAGCTTGTGCGAAAGAGTAGAGAGGGTCACGGCAAAAACTGGACGCACTTCGTGCACAAACTGGACAAACTCTTTCGGAGTATCAGGGTTTCGGACGAGAACTCATCTGTTACACGGGCACTTCAATGTTTTTTAAACTTATTTGAACTCCGGACTTCTTTTGTGTTCAGTATGCTGCACTCAAAGCGACGTCATAAATTTCCAACATGTTCTGACATCATTTGTTGTTTTTCGGTCATTTACCTAATTGTTTAGAGAGCTAAATTACCGTGAAATTGAAAATCACTACAAAATGAATTCTGGAAATGTTGAAACTTGGCATGGTATCATCATTTGACCCGCATAGCATGTGCGAAAGAGTAGAGAGGGTCACGGCAAAAACTGGACGCACTTCGTGCACAAACTGGACAAACTCTTTCGAAGTATCAGGGTTTCGGACGAGAACTCATATGTTACACGAGCACTTCAATGTTTTTTAAACTTATTTGAACTCCGGACTTCTTTTGTGTTCAGTCTGCAGCACTCAAAGCGACGTCATAAATTTCCAACATGTTCTGACATCATTTGTTGTTTTTCGGTCATTTACCTAATTGTTTAGAGAGCTAAATGACCGTGAAATTGAAAATCACTACAAAATGAATTCTGAAAATGTTTAAACTTGGCATGGTATCATCATTTCACCCGCATAGCATGTGCGAAAGAGTAGAGAGGGTCACGGGAAAAACTGGACGCACTTCATGCACAAACTGGACAAACTATTTCGGAGTATCAGGTTTTCGGACGAGAACTCATCTGTTACACGGGCACTTCAATCTTTTTTAAACATATTTGAAATCCGGACTTCTTTTGTGTTCAGTATGCTGCATCCAAAGCGACGTCATTAATTTCCAACATGTTCTGACATCATTTGTTGTTTTTCGGTCATTTACCTAATTGTTCAGATAGCTAAATGACCGTGAAATTGAAAATCACTACAAAATGAATTCTGAAAATGTTGAAACTTGGCATGGTATCATCATTTCACCCGCATAGCATGTGCGAAAGAGTAGAGAGGGTCATGGCAAAAAGTGGACGCACATCGCGTACAAACTGGACAAACTCTTTCGGACTATCACGGTTTCGGACGAGAACTCATCTGTTACACGGGCACTTCAATGTTTTTTAAACTTATTTGAACTCCGGACTTCTTTTGTGTTCAGTATGCAGCACTCAAAGCGACGTCATAAATTTCCAACATGTTCTGACATCATTTGTTGTTTTTCGGTCATTTACCTAATTGTTCAGATAGCTAAATGACCGTGAAATTGAAAATCACTACAAAATGAATTCTGAAAATGTTGAAACTTGGCATGGTATCATCATTTCACCCGCATAGCATGTGCGAAAGAGTAGAGAGGGTCATGGCAAAAAGTGGACGCACATCGCGCACAAACTGGACAAACTCTTTCGGAGTATCAGGGTTTCGGACGAGAACTCATCTGTTACACGAGCACTTCAATGTTTTTTAAACTTATTTGAACTCCGGACTTCTTTTGTGTTCAGTATGCAGCATTCAAAGCGACATCATCAATTTCCAACATGTTCTGACATCATTTGTTGTTTTTCGGTCATTTACCTAATTGTTTATAGAGCTAAATGACCCTGAAATTGAAAATCACTAAAAAATGAATTCTGAAAATGTTTAAACTTGGCATGGTATCATCATTTCACCCGCATAGCATGTGCGAAAGAGTAGAGAGGGTCACGGCATAAACTGGACGCACTTCGTGTACAAACTGGACAAACTCTTTCGGACTATCAGGGTTTCGGACGAGAAGTCATCTGTTACACGGGCACTTCAATGTTTTTTAAACTTATTTGAACTCCGGACTTCTTTTGTGTTCAGTATGCTGCATCCAAAGCGACGTCATCAATTTCCAACATGTTCTGACATCATTTGTTGTTTTTCGGTCATTTACCTAATTGTTTAGAGAGCTAAATGACCGTGAAATTGAAAATCACTACAAAATGAATTCTGGAAATGTTGAAACTTGGCATGGTATCATCATTTGACCCGCATAGCATGTGCGAAAGAGTAAAGAGGGTCACGGCAAAAACTGGACACACTTCGTGCACAAACTGGACAAACTCTTTCGGAGTATCAGGGTTTCGGACGAGAACTCATCTGTTACAAGAGCACTTCAATGTTTTTTAAACTTATTTGAACTCCGGACTTCTTTTGTGTTAAGTATGCAACATTCAAAGCGACGTCATCAATTTCCAACATGTTCTGACATCATTTGTTGTTTTTCGGTCATTTACCTAATTGTTTAGAGAGCCAAATGACCGTGAAATTGAAAATCACTACAAAATGAATTCTGGAAATGTTGAAACCAGGCATGGTATCATCATTTGACCCGCATAGCATGTGCGAAAGAGTAGAGAGGGTCACGGCAAAAACTGGACGCACTTCGTGTACAAACTAGACAAACTCTTTCGGAGTATCAGGGTTTTGGACGAGAACTCATCTGTTACACGAGCACTTCAATGTTTTTTAAACTTATTTGAACTCCGGACTTCTTTTGTGTTCAGTATGCAACATTCAAAGCGACGTCATCAATTTCCAACTTGTTCTGACATCATTTGTTGTTTTTCGGTCATTTACCTAATTGTTTAGATAGCTAAATGACCGTGAAATTGAAAATCACTACAAAATGAATTCTGGAAATGTTGAAACCTGGCATGGTATCATCATTTGACCCGCATTGCATGTGCGAAAGAGTAGAGAGGGTCACGGCAAAAACTGGACGCACTTCGTGTACAAACTGGACAAACTCTTTCGGAGTATCAGGGTTTTGGACGAGAACTCATCTGTTACACGAGCACTTCAATGTTTTTTAAACTTATTTGAACTCCGGACTTCTTTTGTGTTCAGTATGCAGCACTCAAAGCGACGTCATAATTTTCCAACAAGTTCTGACATCATTTGTTGTTTTTCGGTCATTTACCTAATTGTTTAGAGAGCTAAATGACCATGAAATTGAAAATCACTAGAAAATGAATTCTGGAAATGTTGAAACTTGGTATGGTATCATCATTTGACCCGCATAGCATGTGCGAAAGAGTAGAGAGGGTCACGGGAAAAACTGGACGCACTTCGTGTACAAACTGGACAAACTCTTTCGGAGTATCAGGGTTTCGGACGAGAACTCATCTGTTACACGAGCACTTCAATGTTTATTAAACTTATTTGAACTCTGGACTTCTTTTGTGTTCAGTATGCAGCATTCAAAGCGACGTCATCAATTTCCAACAAGTTCTGACATCATTTGTTGTTTTTCGGTCATTTACCTAATTGTTTAGAGAGCTAAATGACCGTGAAATTGAAAATCAGTACAAAATGAATTCTGGAAATGTTGAAACCTGGCATGGTATCATCACTTGACCCGCATAGCATGTGCGAAAGAGTAGAGAGGGTCACGGCATAAACTGGACGCACTTCGTGTACAAACTGGACAAACTCTTTCGGAGTATCAGGGTTTTGGACGAGAACTCATCAGTTACAAGAGCACTTCAATGTTTTTTAAACATATTTGAACTCCAGACTTCTTTTGTGTTCAGTATGCAGCACTCAAAGCGACGTCATCAATTTCCAACATGTTCTGACATCATTTGTTGTTTTTCGGTCAATTACCTAATTGTTTAGAGAGCTAAATGACCGTGAAATTGAAAATCACTACAAAATGAATTCTGGAAATGTTGAAACTTGGCATGGTATCATCACTTGACCCGCATAGCATGTGCGAAAGAGTAGAGAGGGTCACAGCATAAACTGGACGCACTTCGTGTACAAACTGGACAAACTCTTTCAGAGTATCAGGGTTTCGGACGAGAACTCATCTGTTACACGGGCACTTCAATGTTTTTTAAACATATTTGAAATCCGGACTTATTTTGTGTTTAGTATGCAGCATTCAATGCAACGTCATTAATTTCCAACATGTTGTGACATCATTTGTTGTTTTTCGGTCATTTACCTAATTATTTAGAGAGCTAAATGACCGTGAAATTGAAAATCACTACAAAATGAATTCTGAAAATGTTGAAACATGGCATGGTATCATCATTTCACCCGCATAGCATGTGCGAAAGAGTAGAGAGGGTCACGGCAAAAACTGGACGCACTTCGTGCACAAACTGGACAAACTCTTTCGGATTATCCGGGTTTCGGACGAGAACTCATCTGTTACAAGAGCACTTCAATGTTTTTTAAACTTATTTGAACTCCGGACTTCTTTTGTGTTCAGTATGCAGCATTCAAAGTGACGTCATCAATTTCCAACATGTTCTGACATCATTTGTTGTTTTTCGGTCATTTACCTAATTGTTTAGAGAGCTAAATGACCGTGAAATTGAAAATCACTACAAAATGAATTCTGGAAATGTTGAAACCTGGCATGGTATCATCATTTGACCCGCATAGGATGTGCGAAAGAGTAGAGAGGGTCACGGCAAAAACTGGACGCACTTCGTGTACAAACTGGACAAACTCTTTCGGAGTGTCAGGGTTTTGGACGAGAACTCATCTGTTACACGAGCACTTCAATGTTTTTTAAACTTATTTGAACTCCGGACTTCTTTTGTGTTTAGTATGCAGCACTCAAAGCGACGTCATAATTTTCCAACAAGTTCTGACATCATTTGTTGTTTTTCGGTCATTTACCTAATTGTTTAGAGAGCTAAATGACCGTGAAATTGAAAATCACTACAAAATGAATTCTGAAAATGTTTAAACTTGGCATGGTATCATCATTTCACCCGCATAGCATGTGCGAAAGAGTAGAGAGGGTCACGGGAAAAACTGGACGCACTTCGTGTACAAACTGGACAAACTCTCTCGGAGTATCAGGGTTTCGGACAAGAACTCATCTGTTACACGGGCACTTCGATGTTTTTTAAACTTATTTGAACTCCGGACTTCTTTTGTGTTCAGTGTGATGCATCCAAAGCGACGTCATCAATTTCCAACATGTTCTGACATCATTTGTTGTTTTTCGGTCATTTATCTAATTGTTTAGAGAGCTAAATGACCGTGAAATTGAAAATCACTACAAAATGAATTCTGGAAATGTTGAAACTTGGCATGGTATCATCATTTCACCCGCATAGCATGTGCGAAAGAGTAGAGAGGGTCGCGGCATAAACTGGACGCACTTCGTGTACAAACTGGACAAACTCTTTCAGAGTATCAGGGTTTCGGATGAGAACTCATCTGTTACACGAGCACTTCAATGTTTATTAAACTTATTTGAACTCCGGACTTCTTTTGTGTTCAGTATGCAGCATTCAAAGCGACGTCATCAATTTCCAACATGTTCTGACATCATTTGTTGTTTTTCGGTCATTTACCTAATTGTTTAGAGAGTTAAATGACCGTGAAATTGAAAATCACTACAAAATGAATTCTGGAAATGTTGAAACCTGGCATGGTATCATCATTTGACCCGCATAGCATGTGCGAAAGAGTAGAGAGGGTCACGGCAAAAACTGGACGCACTTCGTGTACAAACTGGACAAACTCTTTCGGAGTATCAGGGTTTTGGCCGAGAACTCATCTGTTACACGAGCACTTCAATGTTTTTTAAACTTATTTGAACTCCGGACTTCTTTTGTGTTCAGTATGCAGCACTCAAAGCGACGTCATAATTTTCCACCAAGTTCTGACATCATTTGTTATTTTTCGGTCAATTACCTAATTGTTTAGAGAGCTAAATGACCATGAAATTGAAAATCACTACAAAATGAATTCTGGAAATGTTTAAACTTGGCATGGTATCATCATTTAACCCGCATAGCATGTGCGAAAGAGTAGAGAGGGTCACAGCATAAACTGGACGCACTTCGTGTACAAACTGGACAAACTCTTTCGGACTATCAGGGTTTCGGACGAGAACTCATCTGTTACAAGAGCACTTCAATGTTTTTTAAACTTATTTGAACTCCGGACTTCTTTTGTGTTCAGTATGCAGCATTCAAAGCGACGTCATCAATTTCCAACATGTTCTGACATCATCTGTTGTTTTTCGGTCATTTACCTAATTGTTTAGAGAGTTAAATGACCGTGAAATTGAAAATCACTACAAAATGAATTCTGGAAATGTTGAAACTTGGCATGGTATCATCATTTGACCCGCATAGCATGTGCGAAAGAGTAGAGAGGGTCACGGCAAAAACTGGACGCACTTCGTGCACAAACTGGACAAACTCTTTCGGACTATCAGGGTTTCGGACGAGAACTCATCTGTTACAAGAGCACTTCAATGTTTTTTAAACTTATTTGAACTCCGGACTTCTTTTGTGTTCAGTATGCAGCATTCAAAGCGACGTCATCAATTTCCAACATGTTCTGACATCATTTGTTGTTTTTCGGTCATTTACCTAATTGTTTAGAGAGTTAAATGACCGTGAAATTGAAAATCACTACAAAATGAATTCTGGAAATGTTGAAACCTGGCATGGTATCATCATTTGACCCGCATAGCATGTGCGAAAGAGTAGAGAGGGTCACGGCAAAAACTGGACGCACTTCGTGTACAAACTGGACAAACTCTTTCGGAGTATCAGGGTTTTGGCCGAGAACTCATCTGTTACACGAGCACTTCAATGTTTTTTAAACTTATTTGAACTCCGGACTTCTTTTGTGTTCAGTATGCAGCACTCAAAGCGACGTCATAATTTTCCAACAAGTTCTGACATCATTTGTTATTTTTCGGTCAATTACCTAATTGTTTAGAGAGCTAAATGACCATGAAATTGAAAATCACTACAAAATGAATTCTGGAAATGTTTAAACTTGGCATGGTATCATCATTTAACCCGCATAGCATGTGCGAAAGAGTAGAGAGGGTCACAGCATAAACTGGACGCACTTCGTGTACAAACTGGACAAACTCTTTCGGACTATCAGGGTTTCGGACGAGAACTCATCTGTTACAAGAGCACTTCAATGTTTTTTAAACTTATTTGAACTCCGGACTTCTTTTGTGTTCAGTATGCAGCATTCAAAGCGACGTCATCAATTTCCAACATGTTCTGACATCATCTGTTGTTTTTCGGTCATTTACCTAATTGTTTAGAGAGTTAAATGACCGTGAAATTGAAAATCACTACAAAATGAATTCTGGAAATGTTGAAACTTGGCATGGTATCATCATTTGACTCGCATAGCATGTGCGAAAGAGTAGAGAGGGTCACGGCAAAAACTGGACGCACTTCGTGCACAAACTGGACAAACTCTTTTGGAGTATCAGGGTTTCGGACGAGAACTCATCTGTTACAAAAGCACTTCAATGTTTTTTAAACTTATTTGAACTCCGGACTTCTTTTGTGTTCAGTATGCAGCATTCAAAGCGATGTCATCAATTTCCAACATGTTCTGACATCATTTGTTGTTTTTCGGCCATTTACCTAATTGTTTAGAGAGCTAAATGACCGTGAAATTGAAAATCACTACAAAATGAATTCTGGAAATGTTGAAACCTGGCATGGTATCATCATTTGACCCGCATAGCATGTGCGAAAGAGTAGAGAGGGTCACGGCAAAAACTGGACGCACTTCGTGTACAAACTAGACAAACTCTTTCAGAGTATCAGGGTTTTGGACGAGAACTCATCTGTTACACGAGCACTTCAATGTTTTTTAAACTTATTTGAACTCCGGACTTCTTTTTTGTTCAGTATGCAGCACTCAAAGCGACGTCATAATTTTCCAACAAGTTCTGACATCATTTGTTGTTTTTCGGTCAATTACCTAATTGTTTAGAGAGCTAAATGACCATGAAATTGAAAATCACTACAAAATGAATTCTGGAAATGTTGAAACTTGGCATGGTATCATCACTTGACCCGCATAGCATGTGCGAAAGAGTAGAGAGGGTCACAGCATAAACTGGACGCACTTCGTGTACAAACTGGACAAACTCTTTCAGAGTATCAGGGTTTCGGACGAGAACTCATCTGTTACACGGGCACTTCAATGTTTTTTAAACATATTTGAAATCCGGACTTCTTTTGTGTTCAGTATGCAGCATTCAATGCAACGTCATTAATTTCCAACATGTTGTGACATCATTTGTTGTTTTTCGGTCATTTACCTAATTATTTAGAGAGCTAAATGACCGTGAAATTGAAAATCACTACAAAATGAATTCTGAAAATGTTGAAACATGGCATGGTATCATCATTTCACCCGCATAGCATGTGCGAAAGAGTAGAGAGGGTCACGGCAAAAACTGGACGCACTTCGTGCACAAACTGGACAAACTCTTTCGGAGTATCCGGGTTTCGGACGAGAACTCATCTGTTACAAGAGAACTTCAATGTTTTTTAAACTTATTTGAACTCCGGACTTCTTTTGTGTTCAGTATGCAGCACTCAAAGCGACGTCATAAATTTCCAACATGTTCTGACATCATTTGTTGTTTTTCGGTCATTTACCTAATTGTTTAGAGAGCTAAATGACCGTGAAATTGAAAATCACTACAAAATGAATTCTGGAAATGTTGAAACCTGGCATGGTATCATCATTTGACCCGCATAGCATGTGCGAAAGAGTAGAGAGGGTCACGGCAAAAACTGGACGCACTTCGCGCACAAACTGGACAAACTCTTTCGGAGTGTCAGGGTTTCGGACGAGAACTCATCTGTTACACGAGCACTTCAATGTTTTTTAAACTTATTTGAACTCCGGACTTCTTTTGTGTTCAGTATGCAGCACTCAAAGCGACGTCATCAATTTCCAACATGTTCTGACATCATTTGTTGTTTTTCGGTCATTTACCTAATTGTTTAGAGAGCTAAATGACCGTGAAATTGAAAATCACTACAAAATGAATCCTGGAAATGTTGAAACTTGGCATGGTATCATCATTTGACCCGCATAGCATGTGCGAAAGAGTAGAGAGGGTCACGGGAAAAACTGGACGCACTTCATGCACAAACTGGACAAACTCTTTCGGAGTATCAGGGTTTCGGACAAGAACTCATCCGTTACACGGGCACTTCAATGTTTTTTAAACATATTTGAAATCCGGACTTCTTTTCTGTTCAGTATGCAGCACTGAAAGCGACGTCATAAATTTCCAACATGTTCTGACATCATTTGTTGTTTTTCGGTCATTTACCTAATTGTTTAGAGAGCTAAATGACCGTGAAATTGAAAATCACTACAAAATGAATTCTGAAAATGTTGAAACTTGGCATGGTATCATCATTTGACCCGCATAGCATGTGCGAAAGAGTAGAGAGGGTCACGGGAAAAACTGGACGCACTTCGTGCACAAACTGGACAAACTCTTTCGGAGTATCAGGGTTTCGGACGAGAACTCATCTGTTACACGGGCACTTCAATGTTTTTTAAACTTATTTGAACTCCGGACTTCTTTTCTGTTCAGTATGCAGCATTCAAAGCAACATCATTAATTTCCAACATGTTCTGACATCATTTGTTGTTTTTCGGTCATTTACCTAATTGTTTAGAGAGCTAAATGACCGTGAAATTGAAAATCACTACAAAATGAATTCTGAAAATGTTTAAACTTGGCATGGTATCATCATTTCACCCGCATAGCATGTGCGAAAGAGTAGAGAGGGTCACGGCAAAAATTGGACGCACATCGCGTACAAACTGGACAAACTCTTTCGGACTATCAGGGTTTCGGACGAGAACTCATCTGTTACATGGGCACTTCAATGTTTTTTAAACTTATTTGAACTCCGGACTTCTTTTGTGTTCAGTATGCTGCATCCAAAGTGACATCATCAATTTCCAACATGTTCTGACATCATTTGTTGTTTTTCGGTCATTTACCTAATTCTTTAGAGAGCTAAATGACCGTGAAATTGAAAATCACTACAAAATGAATCCTGGAAATGTTGAAACTTGGCATGGTATCATCATTTCACCCGCATAGCATGTGCGAAAGAGTAGAGAGGGTCACGGGAAAAACTGGACGCACTTCGTGCACAAGCTGGACAAACTCTTTCGGAGTATCAGGGTTTCGGACGAGAACTCCTCTGTTACACGAGCACTTCAATGTTTTTTAAACTTATTTGAACTCCGGACTTCTTTTGTGTTCAGTATGCAGCATTCAAAGCGACATCATCAATTTCCAACATGTTCTGACATCATTTGTTGTTTTTCGGTCATTTACCTAATTGTTTAGAGAGCTAAATGACCGTGAAATTGAAAATCACTACAAAATGAATTCTGAAAATGTTTAAACTTGGCATGGTATCATCATTTCACCCGCATAGCTTGTGCGAAAGAGTAGAGAGGGTCACGGGAAAAACTGGACGCACTTCGTGCACAAGCTGGACAAACTATTTCGGAGTATCAGGGTTTCGGACGAGAACTCATCTGTTACACGGGCACTTCAATGTTTTTTAAACTTATTTGAACTCCGGACTTCTTTTGTGTTCAGTATGCTGCATCCAAAGCGACGTCATCAATTTCCAACATGTTCTGACATAATTTGTTGTTTTTCGATCATTTACCTAATTGTTTAGAGAGCTAAATGACCGTGAAATTGAAAATCACTACAAAATGAATTCTGGAAATGTTGAAACTTGGCATGGTATCATCATTTGACCCGCATAGCATGTGCGAAAGAGTAGAGAGGGTCACGGCAAAAACTGGACGCACTTCGTGCACAAACTGGACAAACTCTTTCGAAGTATCAGGGTTTCGAACGAGAACTCATCTGTTACACGAGCACTTCAATGTTTTTTAAACTTATTTGAACTCCGGACTTCTTTCGTGTTCAGTATGCAGCTCTCAAAGCGGCGTCATAAATTTCCAACATGTTCTGACATCATTTGTTGTTTTTCGGTCATTTACCTAATTGTTTAGAGAGCTAAATGACCGTGAAATTGAAAATCACTACAAAATGAATTCTGAAAATGTTGAAACTTGGCATGGTATCATCATTTGACCCGCATAGCATGTGCGAAAGAGTAGAGAGGGTCACAGCATAAACTGGACGCACTTCGTGTACAAACTGGACAAACTCTTTCGGACTATCAGGGTTTCGGACGAGAACTCATCTGTTACAAGAGCACTTCAATGTTTTTTAAACTTATTTGAACTCCGGACTTCTTTTGTGTTCAGTATGCAGCATTCAAAGCGACGTCATCAATTTCCAACATGTTCTGACATCATTTGTTGTTTTTCGGTCATTTACCTAATTGTTTAGAGAGTTAAATGACCGTGAAATTGAAAATCACTACAAAATGAATTCTGGAAATGTTGAAACTTGGCATGGTATCATCATTTGACTCGCATAGCATGTGCGAAAGAGTAGAGAGGGTCACGGCAAAAACTGGACGCACTTCGTGCACAAACTGGACAAACTCTTTTGGAGTATCAGGGTTTCGGACGAGAACTCATCTGTTACAAAAGCACTTCAATGTTTTTTAAACTTATTTGAACTCCGGACTTCTTTTGTGTTCAGTATGCAGCATTCAAAGCGATGTCATCAATTTCCAACATGTTCTGACATCATTTGTTGTTTTTCGGTCATTTACCTAATTGTTTAGAGAGCTAAATGACCGTGAAATTGAAAATCACTACAAAATGAATTCTGGAAATGTTGAAACCTGGCATGGTATCATCATTTGACCCGCATAGCATGTGCGAAAGAGTAGAGAGGGTCACGGCAAAAACTGGACGCACTTCGTGTACAAACTGGACAAACTCTTTCAGAGTATCAGGGTTTTGGACGAGAACTCATCTGTTACACGAGCACTTCAATGTTTTTTAAACTTATTTGAACTCCGGACTTCTTTTTTGTTCAGTATGCAGCACTCAAAGCGACGTCATAATTTTCCAACATGTTCTGACATCATTTGTTGTTTTTCGGTCATTTACCTAATTGTTTAGAGAGCTAAATGACCGTGAAATTGAAAATCACTACAAAATGAATTCTGAAAATGTTGAAACTTGGCATGGTATCATCACTTGACCCGCATAGCATGTGCGAAAGAGTAGAGAGGGTCACAGCATAAACTGGACGCACTTCGTGTACAAACTGGACAAACTCTTTCAGAGTATCAGGGTTTCGGACGAGAACTCATCTGTTACACGGGCACTTCAATGTTTTTTAAACATATTTGAAATCCGGACTTCTTTTGTGTTCAGTATGCAGCATTCAATGCAACGTCATTAATTTCCAACATGTTGTGACATCATTTGTTGTTTTTCGGTCATTTACCTAATTATTTAGAGAGCTAAATGACCGTGAAATTGAAAATCACTACAAAATGAATTCTGAAAATGTTGAAACATGGCATGGTATCATCATTTCACCCGCATAGCATGTGCGAAAGAGTAGAGAGGGTCACGGCAAAAACTGGTCGCACTTCGTGCACAAACTGGACAAACTCTTTCGGAGTATCCGGGTTTCGGACGAGAACTCATCTGTTACACGGGCACTTCAATGTTTTTTAAACTTATTTGAACTCCGGACTTCTTTTGTGTTCAGTATGCAGCATTCAAAGCGACGTCATCAATTTCCAACATGTTCTGACATCATTCGTTGTTTTTCGGTCATTTACCTAATTGTTTAGAGAGCTAAATGACCGTGAAATTGAAAATCACTACAAAATGAATTCTGGAAATGTTGAAACCTGGCATGGTATCATCATTTGACCCGCATAGCATGTGCGAAAGAGTAGAGAGGGTCACGGCAAAAACTGGACGCACTTCGCGCACAAACTGGACAAACTCTTTCGGAGTGTCAGGGTTTCGGACGAGAACTCATATGTTACACGAGCACTTCAATGTTTTTTAAACTTATTTGAACTCCGGACTTCTTTTGTGTTCAGTATGCAGCACTCAAAGCGACGTCATCAATTTCCAACATGTTCTGACATCATTTGTTGTTTTTCGGTCATTTACCTAATTGTTTAGAGAGCTAAATGACCGTGAAATTGAAAATCACTACAAAATGAATCCTGGAAATGTTGAAACTTGGCATGGTATCATCATTTGACCCGCATAGCATGTGCGAAAGAGTAGAGAGGGTCACGGGAAAAACTGGACGCACTTCGTGCACAAACTGGACAAACACTTTCGGAGTATCAGGGTTTCGGACGAGAACTCATCCGTTACACGGGCACTTCAATGTTTTTTAAACATATTTGAAATCCGGACTTCTTTTGTGTTCAGTATGCAGCACTGAAAGCGACGTCATAAATTTCCAACATGTTCTGACATCATTTGTTGTTTTTCGGTCATTTACCTAATTGTTTAGAGAGCTAAATGACCGTGAAATTGAAAATCACTACAAAATGAATTCTGAAAATGTTGAAACTTGGCATGGTATCATCATTTGACCCGCATAGCATGTGCGAAAGAGTAGAGAGGGTCACGGGAAAAACTGGACGCACTTCGTGCACAAACTGGACAAACTCTTTCGGAGTATCAGGGTTTCGGACGAGAACTCATCTGTTACACGGGCACTTCAATGTTTTTTAAACTTATTTGAACTCCGGACTTCTTTTGTGTTCAGTATGCAGCATTCAAAGCGACGTCATCAATTTCCAACATGTTCTGACATCATTTGTTGTTTTTCGGCCATTTACCTAATTGTTTAGAGAGTTAAATGACCGTGAAATTGAAAATCACTACAAAATGAATTCTGGAAATGTTGAAACTTGGCATGGTATCATCATTTGACTCGCATAGCATGTGCGAAAGAGTAGAGAGGGTCACGGCAAAAACTGGACGCACTTCGTGCACAAACTGGACAAACTCTTTCGGAGTATCAGGGTTTCGGACGAGAACTCATCTGTTACAAAAGCACTTCAATGTTTTTTAAACTTATTTGAACTCCGGACTTCTTTTGTGTTCAGTATGCAGCATTCAAAGCGATGTCATCAATTTCCAACATGTTCTGACATCATTTGTTGTTTTTCGGTCATTTACCTAATTGTTTAGAGAGCTAAATGACCGTGAAATTGAAAATCACTACAAAATGAATTCTGGAAATGTTGAAACCTGGCATGGTATCATCATTTGACCCGCATAGCATGTGCGAAAGAGTAGAGAGGGTCACGGCAAAAACTGGACGCACTTCGTGTACAAACTGGACAAACTCTTTCAGAGTATCAGGGTTTTGGACGAGAACTCATCTGTTACACGAGCACTTCAATGTTTTTTAAACTTATTTGAACTCCGGACTTCTTTTTTGTTCAGTATGCAGCACTCAAAGCGACGTCATAATTTTCCAACAAGTTCTGACATCATTTGTTGTTTTTCGGTCATTTACCTAATTGTTTAGAGAGCTAAATGACCATGAAATTGAAAATCACTAGAAAATGAATTCTGGAAATGTTGAAACTTGGCATGGTATCATCATTTGACCCGCATAGCATGTGCGAAAGAGTAGAGAGGGTCACGGGAAAAACTGGACGCACTTCGCGTACAAACTGGACAAACTCTTTCGGAGTATCAGGGTTTCGGACGAGAACTCATCTGTTACACGGGCACTTCAATGTTTTTTAAACTTATTTGAACTCCGGACTTCTTTTGTGTTCAGTATGCTGCATCCAAAGTGACATCATCAATTTCCAACATGTTCTGACATCATTTGTTGTTTTTCGGTCATTTACCTAATTGTTTAGAGAGCTAAATGACCGTGAAATTGAAAATCACTACAAAATGAATCCTGGAAATGTTGAAACTTGGCATGGTATCATCATTTGACCCGCATAGCATGTGCGAAAGAGTAGAGAGGGTCACGGGAAAAACTGGACGCACTTCGTGCACAAACTGGACAAACTCTTTCGGAGTATCAGGGTTTCGGACGAGAACTCATCTGTTACACGGGCACTTCAATGTTTTTTAAACATATTTGAAATCCGGACTTCTTTTGTGTTCAGTATGCAGCACTGAAAGCGACGTCATAAATTTCCAACATGTTCTGACATCATTTGTTGTTTTTCGGTCATTTACCTAATTGTTTAGAGAGCTAAATGACCGTGAAATTGAAAATCACTACAAAATGAATTCTGAAAATGTTGAAACTTGGCATGGTATCATCATTTGACCCGCATAGCATGTGCGAAAGAGTAGAGAGGGTCACGGGAAAAACTGGACGCACTTCGTGCACAAACTGGACAAACTCTTTCGGAGTATCAGGGTTTCGGACGAGAACTCATCTGTTACACGGGCACTTCAATGTTTTTTAAACTTATTTGAACTCCGGACTTCTTTTGTGTTCAGTATGCAGCATTCAAAGCGACGTCATCAATTTCCAACATGTTCTGACATCATTTGTTGTTTTTCGGCCATTTACCTAATTGTTTAGAGAGTTAAATGACCGTGAAATTGAAAATCACTACAAAATGAATTCTGGAAATGTTGAAACTTGGCATGGTATCATCATTTGACTCGCATAGCATGTGCGAAAGAGTAGAGAGGGTCACGGCAAAAACTGGACGCACTTCGTGCACAAACTGGACAAACTCTTTCAGAGTATCAGGGTTTCGGACGAGAACTCATCTGTTACAAAAGCACTTCAATGTTTTTTAAACTTATTTGAACTCCGGACTTCTTTTGTGTTCAGTATGCAGCATTCAAAGCGATGTCATCAATTTCCAACATGTTCTGACATCATTTGTTGTTTTTCGGTCATTTACCTAATTGTTTAGAGAGCTAAATGACCGTGAAATTGAAAATCACTACAAAATGAATTCTGGAAATGTTGAAACCTGGCATGGTATCATCATTTGACCCGCATAGCATGTGCGAAAGAGTAGAGAGGGTCACGGCAAAAACTGGACGCACTTCGTGTACAAACTGGACAAACTCTTTCAGAGTATCAGGGTTTTGGACGAGAACTCATCTGTTACACGAGCACTTCAATGTTTTTTAAACTTATTTGAACTCCGGACTTCTTTTTTGTTCAGTATGCAGCACTCAAAGCGACGTCATAATTTTCCAACAAGTTCTGACATCATTTGTTGTTTTTCGGTCAATTACCTAATTGTTTAGAGAGCTAAATGACCATGAAATTGAAAATCACTACAAAATGAATTCTGGAAATGTTGATACTTGGCATGGTATCATCACTTGACCCGCATAGCATGTGCGAAAGAGTAGAGAGGGTCACAGCATAAACTGGACGCACTTCGTGTACAAACTGGACAAACTCTTTCAGAGTATCAGGGTTTCGGACAAGAACTCATCTGTTACACGGGCACTTCAATGTTTTTTAAACATATTTGAAATCCGGACTTCTTTTGTGTTCAGTATGCAGCATTCAATGCAACGTCATTAATTTCCAACATGTTGTGACATCATTTGTTGTTTTTCGGTCATTTACCTAATTATTTAGAGAGCTAAATGACCGTGAAATTGAAAATCACTACAAAATGAATTCTGAAAATGTTGAAACATGGCATGGTATCATCATTTCACCCGCATAGCATGTGCGAAAGAGTAGAGAGGGTCACGGCAAAAACTGGACGCACTTCGTGCACAAACTGGACAAACTCTTTCGGAGTATCCGGGTTTCGGACGAGAACTCATCTGTTACAAGAGCACTTCAATGTTTTTTAAACTTATTTGAACTCCGGACTTCTTTTGTGTTCAGTATGCAGCATTCAAAGCGACGTCATCAATTTCCAACATGTTCTGACATCATTCGTTGTTTTTCGGTCATTTACCTAATTGTTTAGAGAGCTAAATGACCGTGAAATTGAAAATCACTACAAAATGAATTCTGGAAATGTTGAGACCTGGCATGGTATCATCATTTGACCCGCATAGCATGTGCGAAAGAGTAGAGAGGGTCACGGCAAAAACTGGACGCACTTCGTGTACAAACTGGACAAACTCTTTCGGAGTGTCAGGGTTTTGGACGAGAACTCATCTGTTACACGAGCACTTCAATGTTTTTTAAACTTATTTGAACTCCGGACTTCTTTTGTGTTTAGTATGCAGCACTCAAAGCGACGTCATAATTTTCCAACAAGTTCTGACATCATTTGTTGTTTTTCGGTCATTTACCTAATTGTTTAGAGAGCTAAATGACCGTGAAATTGAAAATCACTACAAAATGAATTCTGAAAATGTTTAAACTTGGCATGGTATCATCATTTCACCCGCATAGCATGTGCGAAAGAGTAGAGAGGGTCACGGGAAAAACTGGACGCACTTCGTGTACAAACTGGACAAACTCTTTCGGAGTATCAGGCTTTCGGACAAGAACTCATCTGTTACACGGGCACTTTGATGTTTTTTAAACTTATTTGAACTCCGGACTTCTTTTGTGTTCAGTATGCTGCATCCAAAGCGACGTCATCAATTTCCAACATGTTAGGACATCATTTGTTGTTTTTCGGTCATTTATCTAATTGTTTAGAGAGCTAAATGACCGTGAAATTGAAAATCACTACAAAATGAATTCTGGAAATGTTGAAACTTGGCATGGTATCATCATTTCACCCGCATAGCATGTGCGAAAGAGTAGAGAGGGTCACGGCATAAACTGGACGCACTTCGTGTACAAACTGGACAAACTCTTTCAGAGTATCAGGGTTTCGGATGAGAACTCATCTGTTACACGAGCACTTCAATGTTTATTAAACTTATTTGAACTCCGGACTTCTTTTGTGTTTAGTATGCAGCACTCAAAGCGACGTCATAATTTTCCAACAAGTTCTGACATCATTTGTTGTTTTTCGGTCAATTACATAATTGTTTAGAGAGCTAAATGACCGTGAAATTGAAAATCACTAGAAAATGAATTCTGGAAATGTTGAAACTTGGTATGGTATCATCATTTGACCCGCATAGCATGTGCGAAAGAGTAGAGAGGGTCACGGCATAAACTGGACGCACTTCGTGTACAAACTGGACAAACTCTTTCGGAGTATCAGGGTTTCGGACGAGAACTCATCTGTTACACGGGCACTTCAATGTTTTTTAAACTTATTTGAACTCCGGACTTCTTTTGTGTTCAGTATGCTGCATCCAAAGCGACGTCATCAATTTCCAACATGTTCTGACATCATTTGTTGTTTTTCGGTCATTTACCTAATTGTTTAGAGAGCAAAATGACCGTGAAATTGAAAATCACTACAAAATGAATTCTGGAAATGTTGAAACTTGGCATGGTATCATCAGTTGACCCGCATAGCATGTGCGAAAGAGTAGAGAGGGTCACGGCAAAAACTGGACGCACTTCGTGCACAAACTGGACAAACTCTTTCGGACTATCAGGGTTTCGGACGAGAACTCATCTGTTACAAGAGCACTTCAATGTTTTTTAAACTTATTTGAACTCCGGACTTCTTTTGTGTTCAGTATGCAGCATTCAAAGCGACGTCATCAATTTCCAACATGTTCTGACATCATTTGTTGTTTTTCGGTCATTTACCTAATTGTTTAGAGAGTTAAATGACCGTGAAATTGAAAATCACTACAAAATGAATTCTGGAAATGTTGAAACCTGGCATGGTATCATCATTTGACCCGCATAGCATGTGCGAAAGAGTAGAGAGGGTCACGGCAAAAACTGGACGCACTTCGTGTACAAACTGGACAAACTCTTTCGGAGTATCAGGGTTTTGGACGAGAACTCATCTGTTACACGAGCACTTCAATGTTTTTTAAACTTATTTGAACTCCGGACTTCTTTTGTGTTCAGTATGCAGCACTCAAAGCGACGTCATAATTTTCCAACAAGTTCTGACATCATTTGTTGTTTTCGGTCAATTACCTAATTGTTTAGAGAGCTAAATGACCATGAAATTGAAAATCACTACAAAATGAATTCTGGAAATGTTTAAACTTGGCATGGTATCATCATTTAACCCGCATAGCATGTGCGAAAGAGTAGAGAGGGTCACAGCATAAACTGGACGCACTTCGTGTACAAACTGGACAAACTCTTTCGGAGTATCAGGGTTTCGGACGAGAACTCATCTGTTACATGGGCACTTCAATGTTTTTTAAACATATTTGAAATCCGGACTTCTTTTGTGTTCAGTATGGAGCATTCAATGCAACGTCATTAATTTCCAACATGTTGTGACATCATTTGTTATTTTTCGGTCATTTACCTAATTATTTAGAGAGCTAAATGACCGTGAAATTGAAAATCACTACAAAATGAATTCTGAAAATGTTGAAACTTGGCATGGTATCATCATTTCACCCGCATAGCATGTGTGAAAGAGTAGAGAGGGCCACGGCAAAAATTGGATGCACTTCGTGTACAAACTGGACAAACTCTTTGGGAGTATCAGGGTTTCGGACGAGAACTCATCTGTTACACGGGCACTTCTATGTTTTTTAAACTTATTTGAACTTCGGACTTCTTTTGTGTTCAGTATGCAACATTCAAAGCGACGTCATCAATTTCCAACATGTTCTGACATCATTTGTTGTTTTTCGGTCATTTACCTAATTGCTTAGAGAGCTAAATGACCGTGAAATTGAAAATCACTACAAAATGAATTATGGAAATGTTGAAACTTGGCATGGTATCATCATTTCACCCGCATAGCATGTGCGAAAGAGTAGAGAGGGTCACAGCATAAACTGGACGCACTTCGTGTACAAAATGGACAAACTCTTTCGGAGTATCAGGGTTTTGGACGAGAACTCATCTGTTACATGGGCACTTCAATGTTTTTTAAACATATTTGAAATCCGGACTTCTTTTGTGTTCAGTATGCAGCATTCAATGCAACATCATTAATTTCCAACATGTTGTGACATCATTTGTTATTTTTCGGTCATTTACCTAATTATTTAGAGAGCTAAATGACCGTGAAATTGAAAATCACTACAAAATGAATTCTGAAAATGTTGAAACATGGCATGGTATCATCATTTCACCCGCATAGCATGTGCGAAAGAGTAGAGAGGGTCAAGGCAAAAACTGGACGCACTTCGTGTACAAACTGGACAAACTCTTTCGTTGTATCAGGGTTTCGGACGAGAACTCATCTGTTACACGGGCACTTCTATGTTTTTAAAACTTATTTGAACTCCGGACTTCTTTTGTGTTCAGTATGCAGCATTCAAAGCAACATCATCAATTTCCAACATGTTCTGACATCATTTGTTATTTTTCGGTCATTTACCTAATTATTTAGAGAGCTAAATGACCGTGAAATTGAAAATCACTACAAAATGAATTCTGAAAATGTTGAAACATGGCATGGTATCATCATTTCACCCGCATAGCATGTGCGAAAGAGTAGAGAGGGTCAAGGCAAAAACTGGACGCACTTCGTGTACAAACTGGACAAACTCTTTCGTTGTATCAGGGTTTCGGACGAGAACTCATCTGTTACACGGGCACTTCTATGTTTTTAAAACTTATTTGAACTCCGGAATTCTTTTGTGTTCAGTATGCTGCATCCAAAGCGACGTCATCAATTTCCAACATGTTCTGACATCATTTGTTGTTTTTCGGTCATTTACCTAATTGTTTAGAGAGCTAAATGACCGTGAAATTGAAAATCACTACAAAATGAATTCTGGAAATGTTGAAACTTGGCATGGTATCATCATTTGACCCGCATAGCATGTGCGAAAGAGTAGAGAGGGTCACGGCAAAAATTGGACGCACTTCGTGTACAAACTGGACAAATTCTTTCGAAGTATCAGGGTTTCGGACGAGAACTCATCTGTTACACGGGCACTTCTATGTTTTTAAAACTTATTTGAACTCCGGACTTCCTTTGTGTTCAATATGCAGCATTCAAAGCGACGTCATCAATTTCCAACATGTTGTGACATCATTTGTTGTTTTTCTGTCATTTACCTAATTATTTAGAGAGCTAAATGACCGTGAAATTGAAAATCACTACAAAATGAATTCTGAAAATGTTGAAACATGGCATGGTATCATCATTTCACCCGCATAGCATGTGCGAAAGAGTAGAGAGGGTCACGGCAAAAACTGGACGCACTTCGTATACAAACTGGACAAACTCTTTCGGAGTATCAGGGTTTCGGACGAGAACCCATCTGTTACACGGGCACTTCTATGTTTTTTAAACTTATTTGAACTCCGGAATTCTTTTGTGTTCAGTATGCTGCATCCAAAGCGACGTCATCAATTTCCAACATGTTCTGACATCATTTGTTGTTTTTCGGTCATTTACCTAATTGTTTAGAGAGCTAAATGACCGTGAAATTGAAAATCACTACAAAATAAATTCTGAAAATGTTTAAACTTGGCATGGTATCATCATTTCACCCGGATAGCATGTGCGAAAGAGTAGAGAGGGTCACGGGAAAAACTGGACGCACTTCGTGTACAAACTGGACAAACTCTTTCGGAGTATCAGGGTTTCGGACGAGAACTCATCTGTTACACGGGCACTTCAATGTTTTTTAAACTTATTTGAACTCCGAACTTCTTTTGTGTTCAGTATGCAACATTCAAAGCGACGTCATCAATTTCCAACATGTTCTGACATCATTTGTTGTTTTTCGGTCATTTACCTAATTGTTTAGAGAGCTAAATGACCGTGAAATTGAAAATCACTACAAAATGAATTCTGGAAATGTTGAAACTTGGCATGGTATCATCATTTGACCCGCATAGCATGTGCGAAAGAGTAGAGAGGGTCACGGAAAAAACTGGACGCACTTCGTGTACAAACTGGACAAATTCTTTCGAAGTATCAGGGTTTCGGACGAGAGCTCATCTGTTACACGAGCACCTCAATGTTTTTTAAACTTATTTGAATTCCAGACTTCCTTTGTGTTCAGTATGCAGCATTCAAAGCGACGTCATCAATTTCCAACATGTTCTGACATCATTTGTTGTTTTTCGGTCATTTAGCTAATTGTTTAGAGAGCTAAATGACCGTGAAATTGAAAATCACTACAAAATGAATTCTGAAAATGTTGAAACTTGGCATGGTATCATCATTTCACCCGCATAGCATGTGTGAAAGAGTAGAGAGGGTCACGGCAAAAATTGGATGCACTTCGTGTACAAACTGGACAAACTCTTTGGGAGTATCAGGGTTTCGGACGAGAACTCATCTGTTACACGGGCACTTCTATGTTTTTTAAACTTATTTGAACTTCGGACTTCTTTTGTGTTCAGTATGCAACATTCAAAGCGACGTCATCAATTTCCAACATGTTCTGACATCATTTGTTGTTTTTCGGTCATTTACCTAATTGTTTAGAGAGCTAAATGACCGTGAAATTGAAAATCACTACAAAATGAATTATGGAAATGTTGAAACTTGGCATGGTATCATCATTTCACCCGCATAGCATGTGCGAAAGAGTAGAGAGGGTCACAGCATAAACTGGACGCACTTCGTGTACAAAATGGACAAACTCTTTCGGAGTATCAGGGTTTCGGACGAGAACTCATCTGTTACACGGGCACCTCAATGTTTTTTAAACATATTTGAAATCCGGACTTCTTTTGTGTTCAGTATGCAGCATTCAATGCAACGTCATTAATTTCCAACATGTTGTGACATCATTTGTTGTTTTTCGGTCATTTACCTAATTGTTTAGAGAGCTAAATGACCGTGAAATTGAAAATCACTACAAAATGAATTCTGAAAATGTTGAAACTTGGCATGGTATCATCATTTCACCCGCATAGCATGTGCGAAAGAGTAGAGAGGGTCATGGCAAAAACTGGACACACTTCGTGTACAAACTAGACAAACTCTTTCGGAGTATCAGGGTTTCGGACAAGAACTCATCTGTTACACGGGCACTTCTATGTTTTTTAAACTTATTTGAACTCCGGAATTCTTTTGTGTTCAGTATGCTGCATCCAAAGCGACGTCATCAATTTCCAACATGTTCTGACATCATTTGTTGTTTTTCGGTCATTTACCTAATTGTTTAGAGAGCTAAATGACCGTGAAATTGAACATCACTACAAAATGAATTCTGGAAATGTTGAAACTTGGCATGGTATCATGATTTGACCCGCATAGCATGTGCGAAAGAGTAGAGAGGGTCATGGCAAAAACTGGACGCACTTCGTATACAAACTGGACAAACTCATTCGGAGTATCAGGGTTTCGGACGAGAACTCATCTGTTACACAAGCACTTCAATGTTTTTTAAACTTATTTGAACTCCGGATTTCTTTTGTGTTTAGTATGCAGCATTCAAAGTGACGTCATCAATTTCCAACATGTTCTGACATCATTTGTTGTTTTTCGGTCATTTACCTAATTGTTTAGAGAGCTAAATGACCGTGAAATTGAAAATCACTACAAAATGAATTCTGAAAATGTTTAAACTTGGCATGGTATCATCATTTCACCCGGATAGCATGTGCGAAAGAGTAGAGAGGGTCACTGGAAAAACTGGACGCACTTCGTGTACAAACTGGACAAACTCTTTCGGAGTATCAGGGTTTCGGACGAGAACTCATCTGTTACACGGGCACTTCAATGTTTTTTAAACTTATTTGAACTCCGGACTTCTTTTGTGTTCAGTATGCAGCATTCAAAGTGACGTCATCAATTTCCAACATGTTCTGACATCATTTGTTGTTTTTCGGTCATTTACCTAATTGTTTAGAGAGCTAAATGACCGTGAAATTGAAAATCACTACAAAATGAATTCTGAAAATGTTTAAACTTGGCATGGTATCATCATTTCACCCGGATAGCATGTGCGAAAGAGTAGAGAGGGTCACGGGAAAAACTGGACGCACTTCGTGTACAAACTGGACAAACTCTTTCGGAGTATCAGGGTTTCGGACGAGAACTCATCTGTTACACGGGCACTTCAATGTTTTTTAAACTTATTTGAACTCCGAACTTCTTTTGTGTTCAGTATGCAACATTCAAAGCGACGTCATGAATTTCCAACATGTTCTGACATCATTTGTTGTTTTTCGGTCATTTACCTAATTGTTTAGAGAGCTAAATGACCGTGAAATTGAAAATCACTACAAAATGAATTCTGGAAATGTTGAAACTTGGCATGGTATCATCATTTGACCCGCATAGCATGTGCGAAAGAGTAGAGAGGGTCACGGCAAAAACTGGACGCACTTCGTGCACAAACTGGACAAACTCTTTCGGAGTATCAGGGTTTCGGACGAGAACTCATCTGTTACACGAGCACTTCAATGTTTTTTAAACTTATTTGAACTCCGGACTTCTTTTGTGTTCAGTATGCAGCACTCAAAGCGACGTCATAAATTTCCAACATGTTCTGACATCATTTGTTGTTTTTCGGTCATTTACCTAATTGTTTAGAGAGCTAAATGACCGTGAAATTGAAAATCACTACAAAATGAATTCTGGAAATGTTGAAACTTGGCATGGTATCATCATTTCACCCGCATAGCATGTGCGAAAGAGTAGAGAGGGTCACGGCATAAACTGGACGCACTTCGTGTACAAACTGGACAAATCCTTTTGGAGTATCAGGGTTTCGGACGAGAACTCATCTATTACACGAGCACTTCAATGTTTATTAAACTTATTTGAACTCCGGACTTCTTTTGTGTTCAGTATGCAGCATTCAAAGCGACGTCATCAATTTCCAACAAGTTCTGACATCATTTGTTGTTTTTCGGTCAATTACCTAATTGTTTAGAGAGCTAAATGACCATGAAATTGAAAATCACTACAACATGAATTCTGGAAATGTTGAAACTTGGCATGGTATCATCATTTGACCCGCATAGCATCTGCGAAAGAGTAGAGAGGGTCACGGCATATACTGGACACACTTCGTGTACAAATTGGACAAACTCTTTCGGAGTATCAGGGTTTCGGACGAGAACTCATCTGTTACACGGGCACTTCAATGTTTTTTAAACTTATTTGAAATCCGGACTTCTTTTGTGTGCAGTATGCAGCATTCAAAGCAACGTCATCAATTTCCAACATGTTCTGACATCATTTGTTGTTTTTCGGTCATTTACCTAATAGTTTAGAGAGCTAAATGACCGTGAAATTCAAACTCACTTCAAAATGAATTCTGAAAATGTTGAAACTTGGCATGGTATCATCATTTCACCCGCATAGCATTTGCGAAAGAGTAGAGAGGGTCACGGCAAAAACTGGACGCACTTCGTGTACAAACTGGACAAACTCTTTCGGAGTATCAGGGTTTCGGACGAGAACTCATCTGTTACACCGGCACTTCAATGTTTTTTAAACTTATTTGAACTCCGGACTTCTTTTGTGTTCAGTATGCAGCATTCAAAGCGACGTCATCAATTTACAACATGTTCTGACATCATTTGTTGTTTTTCGGTCATTTACCTAATTGTTTAGAGAGCTAAATGACCGTGAAATTGAAAATCACTACAAAATGAATTCTGAAAATGTTGAAACTTGGCATGGTATCATCATTTCAGATGCATAGCATGTGCGAAAGAGTAGAGAGGGTCATGGCAAAAACTGGACGCACTTCGTATACAAACTGGACAAACTCTTTCGGAGTATCAGGGTTTCGAACGAGAACTCATCTGTTACACAAGCACTTCAATGTTTTTTAAACTTATTTGAACTCCGGATTTCTTTTGTGTTCAGTATGCAGCATTCAAAGCGACGTCATCAATTTCCAATATGTTCTGACATCATTTGTTGTTTTTCGGTCATTTACCTAATTGTTTAGAGAGCTAAATGACCGTGAAATTGAATATCACTACAAAATGAATTCGGAAAATGTTGAAACTTGGCATGGTATCATCGTTTCACCCGCATAGCATGTGCGAAAGAGTAGAGAGGGTCACGGCAAAAACTGGACAAACTCTTTCGGAGTATCAGGGTTTCGAACGAGAACTCATCTGTTACACCGGCACTTCAATGTTTTTTAAACTTATTTGAACTCTGGACTTCTTTTGTGTTCAGTATGAAGCATTCAAAGCGACGTCATCAATTTCCAACATGTTCTGACATCATTTGTTGTTTTTCGGTCATTTACCTAATTGTTTAGAGAGCTAAATGACCGTCAAATTGAAAATCACTACAAAATGAATTCTGAAAATGTTGAAACTTGGCATGGTATCATCATTTGACCCGCATAGCATGTGCAAAAGAGTAGAGAGGGACATGGCAAAAACTGGACGCACTTCGTGTACAAACTGGACAAACTCTTTCGGAGAATCAGGGTTCCGGATGAGAACTCATCTGTTACACGGGCACTTCAATGTTTTTTAAACTTATTTGAACTCCGGACTTCTTTTGTGTTCAGTAGGCAGCATTCAAAGCGACGTCATCAATTTCCAACATGTTCTGACATCATTTGTTGTTTTTCGGTCATTTACCTAATTGTTTACAGAGCGAAATGACCGTGAAATTGAAAATCACTATGAAATAAATTCTGGAAATGTTGAAACTTGGCATGGTATCATCATTTCACCCGCATAGCATGTGCGAAAGAGTAGAGAGGGTCACGGCAAAAACTGGACGCACTTCGTGTACAAACTGGACAAACTCTTTTGGAGTATCAGGGTTTCGGACGAGAACTCATCTGTTACACGAGCACTTCAATGTTTATTAAACTTATTTGAACTCCGGACTTCTTTTGTGTTCAGTATGCAGCATTCAAAGCGACGTCATCAATTTCCAACATGTTCTGACATCATTTGTTGTTTTTCGGCCATTTACCTAATTGTTTAGAGAGCTAAATGACCATGAAATTGAAAATCACTACAAAATGAATTCTGGAAATGGTGAAACTTGGCATGGTATCATCATTTCACCCGCATAACATGTGCGAAAGAGTAGAGAGGGTCACGGCAAAAAATGGACGCACTTCATGTACAAACTGGACAAACTATTTCGGAGTATCAGGGTTTCGGACGAGAACTCATCTGCTACATGGGCACTTCAATGTTTTTTAAACTTATTTGAACTCCAGACTTCTTTTGTGTTCAGTATGTAGCATTCAAAGCGATGTCATCAATTTCCAACATGTTCTGACATCATTTGTTGTTTTTCGGTCATTTACCTAATTGTTTAGAGAGCTAAATGACCGTGAAATTGAAAATCACTACAAAATGAATTCTGGAAATGTTGAAACTTGGCATGGTATCATCATTTGACCCGCATAGCATGTGCAAAAGAGTAGAGAGGGTCACGGCATAAACTGGACGCAGTTCGTGTACAAACTGGGCAAACTCTTTCGGAGTATCAGGTTTTCGGACGAGAACTCATCTGTTACACGGGCACTTCAATGTTTTTTAAACTTATTAGAAGTCCGGACTTCTTTTGTGTTCAGTACGCAGCATTCAAGGCGACGTCATCAATTTCCAACATGTTCTGACATCATTTGTTGTTTTTCGGTCATTTACCTAATTGTTTAGAGAGCTAAATGACCGTGAAATTGAAAATCACTACAAAATGAATTCTGAAAATGTTGAAACTTGGCATGGTATCATCATTTCACACGCATAGCATGTGCGAAAGAGTAGAGAGGGTCACGGCAAAAACTGGACGCACTTCGTGTACAAACTGGACAAACTCTTTCGGAGTATCAGGGTTTCAGACGAGAACTCATCTGTTACACGAGCACTTCAATGTTTTTTAAACTTAGTTGAACTCCGGACTTCTTTTGTGTTCAGTATGCAGCATTCAAAGCGACGTCATCAATTTCCAACTTGTTCTGACATCATTTGTTGTTTTTCGGCCATTTACCTAATTGTTTAGAGAGCTAAATTACCGTGAAATTGAAAATCACTACAAAATGAATTCTGGAAATGTTGAAACTTGGCATGGTATCATCATTTCACCCGCATAGCATGTGCGAAAGAGTAGAGAGGGTCACGGCAAAAACTGGACGCACTTCATGTACAAACTGGACAAACTCTTTTGGAGTATCAGGTTTTCGGACGAGAACTCATCTGTTACACGAGCACTTCAATGTTTTTTAAACTTAGTTGAACTCCAGACTTCTTTTGTGTTCAGTATGCAGCATTCAAAGCGACGTCATCAATTTCCAACATGTTCTGACAGCATTTGTTGTTTTTCGGTCATTTACCTAATTGTTTAGAGAGCTAAATGACCATGAAATTGAAAATCACTACAAAATGAATTCTGGAAATGGTGAAACTTGGCATGGTATCATCATTTCACCCGCATAACATGTGTGAAAGAATAGAGAGGGTCACGGCAAAAACTGGACGCACTTCATGTACAAACTGGACAAACTCTTTCGGAGAATCAGGGTTCCGGACGAGAACTCATCTGTTACACGGGCACTTCAATGTTTTTTAAACTTATTTGAACTCCGGACTTCTTTTGTGTTCAGTATGCAGCATTCAAAGCGACGTCATCAATTTCCAACATGTTCTGACATCATTTGTTGTTTTTCGGTCATTTACCTAATTGTTTACAAAGCGAAATGACCGTGAAATTGAAAATCACTATGAAATAAATTCTGGAAATGTTGAAACTTGGCATGGTATCATCATTTCACCCGCATAGCATGTGCGAAAGAGTAGAGAGGGTCACGGCAAAAACTGGACGCACTTCGTGTACAAACTGGACAAACTCTTTTGGAGTATCAGGGTTTCGGACGAGAACTCATCTGTTACACGAGCACTTCAATGTTTATTAAACTTATTTGAACTCCGGACTCCTTTTGTGTTCAGTATGCAGCATTCAAAGCGACGTCATCAATTTCCAACATGTTCTGACATCATTTGTTGTTTTTCGGTCATTTACCTAATTGTTTAGAGAGCTAAATGACCATGAAATTGAAAATCACTACAAAATGAATTCTGGAAATGGTGAAACTTGGCATGGTATCATCATTTCACCCGCATAACATGTGCGAAAGAGTAGAGAGGGTCACGGCAAAAACTGGACGCACTTCATGTACAAACTGGACAAACTATTTCGGAGTATCAGGGTTTCGGACGAGAACTCATCTGCTACACGGGCACTTCAATGTTTTTTAAATTTATTTGAACTCCAGACTTCTTTTGTGTTCAGTATGTAGCATTCAAAGCGATGTCATCAATTTCCAACATGTTCTGACATCATTTGTTGTTTTTCGGTCATTTACCTAATTGTTTAGAGAGCTAAATGACCGTGAAATTGAAAATCACTACAAAATGAATTCTGGAAATGTTGAAACTTGGCATGGTATCATCATTTGACCCGCATAGCATGTGCGAAAGAGTAGAGAGGGTCACGGCATAAACTGGACGCACTTCGTGTACAAACTGGGCAAACTCTTTCGGAGTATCAGGTTTTCGGACGAGAACTCATCTGTTACACGGGCACTTCAATGTTTTTTAAACTTATTAGAACTCCGGACTTCTTTTGTGTTCAGTACGCAGCATTCAAGGCGACGTCATCAATTTCCAACATGTTCTGACATCATTTGTTGTTTTTCGGTCATTTACCTAATTGTTTAGAGAGCTAAATGACCGTGAAATTGAAAATCACTACAAAATGAATTCTGAAAATGTTGAAACTTGGCATGGTATCATCATTTCACACGCATAGCATGTGCGAAAGAGTAGAGAGGGTCACAGCAAAAACTGGACGCACTTCGTGTACAAACTGGACAAACTCTTTCGGAGTATCAGGGTTTCAGACGAGAACTCATCTGTTACATGAGCACTTCAATGTTTTTTAAACTTAGTTGAACTCCGGACTTCTTTTGTGTTCAGTATGCAGCATTCAAAGCGACGTCATCAATTTCCAACTTGTTCTGACATCATTTGTTGTTTTTCGGCCATTTACCTAATTGTTTAGAGAGCTAAATTACCGTGAAATTGAAAATCACTACAAAATGAATTCTGGAAATGTTGAAACTTGGCATGGTATCATCATTTCACCCGCATAGCATGTGCGAAAGAGTAGAGAGGGTCACGGCATAAACTGGACGCACTTCATGTACAAACTGGACAAACTCTTTTGGAGTATCAGGTTTTCGGACGAGAACTCATCTGTTACACGAGCACTTCAATGTTTTTTAAACTTAGTTGAACTCCGGACTTCTTTTGTGTTCAGTATGCAGCATTCAAAGCGACGTCATCAATTTCCAACATGTTCTGACAGCATTTGTTGTTTTTCGGTCATTTACCTAATTGTTTAGAGAGCTAAATGACCATGAAATTGAAAATCACTACAAAATGAATTCTGGAAATGGTGAAACTTGGCATGGTATCATCATTTCACCCGCATAACATGTGCGAAAGAATAGAGAGGGTCACGGCAAAAACTGGACGCACTTCGTGTACAAACTGGACAAACTCTTTCGGAGAATGAGGGTTCCGGACGAGAACTCATCTGTTACACGGGCACTTCAATGTTTTTTAAACTTATTTGAACTCCGGACTTCTTTTGTGTTCAGTATGCAGCATTCAAAGCGACGTTATCAATTTCCAACATGTTCTGACATCATTTGTTGTTTTTCGGTCATTTACCTAATTGTTTACAGAGCGAAATGACCGTGAAATTGAAAATCACTATGAAATAAATTCTGGAAATGTTGAAACTTGGCATGGTATCATCATTTCACCTGCATAGCATGTGCGAAAGAGTAGAGAGGGTCACGGCAAAAACTGGACGCACTTCGTGTACAAACTGGACAAACTCTTTTGGAGTATCAGGGTTTCGGACGAGAACTCATCTGTTACACGAGCACTTCAATGTTTATTAAACTTATTTGAACTCCGGACTCCTTTTGTGTTCAGTATGCAGCATTCAAAGCGATGTCATCAATTTCCAACAAGTTCTGACATCATTTGTTGTTTTTCGGTCATTTACCTAATTGTTTAGAGAGCTAAATGACCATGAAATTGAAAATCACTACAAAATGAATTCTGGAAATGGTGAAACTTGGCATGGTATCATCATTTCACCCGCATAACATGTGCGAAAGAGTAGAGAGGGTCACGGCAAAAACTGGACGCACTTCATGTACAAACTGGACAAACTATTTCGGAGTATCAGGGTTTCGGACGAGAACTCATCTGCTACACGGGCACTTCAATGTTTTTTAAACTTATTTGAACTCCAGACTTCTTTTGTGTTCAGTAAGTAGCATTCAAAGCGATGTCATCAATTTCCAACATGTTCTGACATCATTTGTTGTTTTTCGGTCATTTACCTAATTGTTTAGAGAGCTAAATGACCGTGAAATTGAAAATCACTACAAAATGAATTCTGGAAATGTTGAAACTTGGCATGGTATCATCATTTGACCCGCATAGCATGTGTGAAAGAGTAGAGAGGGTCACGGCATAAACTGGACGCACTTCATGTACAAACTGGGCAAACTCTTTCGGAGTATCAGGTTTTCGGACGAGAACTCATCTGTTACACGGGCACTTCAATGTTTTTTAAACTTATTAGAACTCCGGACTTCTTTTGTGTTCAGTACGCAGCATTCAAGGCGACGTCATCAATTTCCAACTTGTTCTGACATCATTTGTTGTTTTTCGGTATTTACCTAATTGTTTAGAGAGCTAAATGACCGTGAAATTGAAAATCACTACAAAATGAATTCTGAAAATGTTGAAACTTGGCATGGTATCATCATTTCACACGCATAGCATGTGCGAAACAGTAGAGAGGGTCACAGCAAAAACTGGACGCACTTCGTGTACAAACTGGACAAACTCTTTCGGAGTATCAGGGTTTCAGACGAGAACTCATCTGTTACACGAGCACTTCAATGTTTTTTAAACTTAGTTGAACTCCGGACTTCTTTTGTGTTCAGTATGCAGCATTCAAAGCGACGTCATCAATTTCCAACTTGTTCTGACATCATTTGTTGTTTTTCGGCCATTTACCTAATTGTTTAGAGAGCTAAATTACCGTGAAATTGAAAATCACTACAAAATGAATTCTGGAAATGTTGAAACTTGGCATGGTATCATCATTTCACCCGCATAACATGTGCGAAAGAGTAGAGAGGGTCACGGCAAAAACTGGACGCACTTCATGTACAAACTGGACAAACTATTTCGGAGTATCAGGGTTTCGGAAGAGAACTAATCTGCTACATGGGCACTTCAATGTTTTTTAAACTTATTTGAACTCCAGACTTCTTTTGTGTTCAGTATGCAGCATTCAAAGCGACGTCATCAATTTCCAACATGTTCTGACAGCATTTGTTGTTTTTCGGTCATTTACCTAATTGTTTAGAGAGCTAAATGACCATGAAATTGAAAATCACTACAAAATGAATTCTAGAAATGGTGAAACTTGGCATGGTATCATCATTTCACCCGCATAACATGTGCGAAAGAATAGAGAGGGTCACGGCAAAAACTGGACGCACTTCGTGTACAAACTGGACAAACTCTTTCGGAGAATCAGGGTTCCGGATGAGAACTCATCTGTTACACGGGCACTTCAATGTTTTTTAAACTTATTTGAACTCCGGACTTCTTTTGTGTTCAGTATGCAGCATTCAAAGCGACGTCATCAATTTCCAACATGTTCTGACATCATTTGTTGTTTTTCGGTCATTTACCTAATTGTTTGCAGAGCGAAATGACCGTGAAATTGAAAATCACTATGAAATAAATTCTGGAAATGTTGAAACTTGGCATGGTATCATCATTTCACCCGCATAGCATGTGCGAAAGCGTAGAGAGGGTCACGGCAAAAACTAGACACACTTCGTGTACAAACTGGACAAACTCTTTTGGAGTATCGGGGTTTCGGACGAGAACTCATCTGTTACACGAGCACTTCAATGTTTATTAAACTTAGTTGAACTCCTGACTCCTTTTGTGTTCAGTATGCAGCATTCAAAGCGACGTCATCAATTTCCAACATGTTCTGACATCATTTGTTGTTTTTCGGCCATTTACCTAATTGTTTAGAGAGCTAAATGACCATGAAATTGAAAATCACTACAAAATGAATTCTGGAAATGTTGAAACTTGGCATGGTATCATCATTTCACCCGCATAGCATGTGCGAAAGAGTAGAGAGGGTCACGGCAAAAACTGGACGCACTTCATGTACAAACTGGACAAACTCTTTTGGAGTATCAGGTTTTCGGACGAGAACTCATCTGTTACACGAGCACTTCAATGTTTTTTAAACTTAGTTGAACTCCAGACATCTTTTGTGTTCAGTATGCAGCATTCAAAGCGACGTCATCAATTTCCAACATGTTCTGACAGCATTTGTTGTTTTTCGGTCATTTACCTAATTGTTTAGAGAGCTAAATGACCATGAAATTGAAAATCACTACAAAATGAATTCTGGAAATGGTGAAACTTGGCATGGTATCATCATTTCACCCGCATAACATGTGCGGAAGAATAGAGAGGGTCACGGCAAAAACTGGACGCACTTCGTGTATAAGTTGGACAAACTCTTTCGGAGTATCAGGGTTTCAGACGAGAACTCATCTGTTACATGGGCACTTCAATGTTTTTTAAACTTATTTGAACTCCAGACTTCTTTTGTGTTCAGTACGCAGCATTCAAAGCGATGTCATCAATTTCCAACATGTTCTGACATCATTTGTTGTTTTTCGGTCATTTACCTAATTGTTTAGAGAGCTAAATGACCGTGAAATTGAAAATCACTACAAAATGAATTCTGGAAATGTTGAAACTTGGCATGGTATCATCATTTCACACGCATAGCATGTGCGAAAGAGTAGAGAGGGTCACAGCAAAAACTGGACGCACTTCGTGTACAAACTGGACAAACTCTTTCGGAGTATCAGGGTTTCAGACGAGAACTCATCTGTTACACGAGCACTTCAATGTTTTTTAAACTTAGTTGAACTCCGGACTTCTTTTGTGTTCAGTATGCAGCATTCAAAGCGACGTCATCAATTTCCAACTTGTTCTGACATCATTTGTTGTTTTTCGGCCATTTACCTAATTGTTTAGAGAGCTAAATTACCGTGAAATTGAAAATCACTACAAAATGAATTCTGGAAATGTTGAAACTTGGCATGGTATCATCATTTCACCCGCATAGCATGTGCGAAAGAGTAGAAAGGGTCACGGCATAAACTGGATGCACTTCATGTACAAACTGGACAAACTCTTTTGGAGTATCAGGTTTTCGGACGAGAACTCATCTGTTACACGAGCACTTCAATGTTTTTTAAACTTAGTTGAACTCCGGACTTCTTTTTTGTTCAGTATGCAGCATTCAAAGCGACGTCATCAATTTCCAACATGTTCTGACAGCATTTGTTGTTTTTCGGTCATTTACCTAATTGTTTAGAGAGCTAAATGACCATGAAATTGAAAATCACTACAAAATGAATTCTGGAAATGGTGAAACTTGGCATGGTATCATCATTTCACCCGCATAACATGTGCGAAAGAATAGAGAGGGTCACGGCAAAAACTGGATGCACTTCGTGTACAAACTGGACAAACTCTTTCGGAGAATGAGGGTTCCGGACGAGAACTCATCTGTTACACGGGCACTTCAATGTTTTTTAAACTTATTTGAACTCCGGACTTCTTTTGTGTTCAGTATGCAGCATTCAAAGCGACGTCATCAATTTCCAACATGTTCTGACATCATTTGTTGTTTTTTGGTCATTTACCTAATTGTTTACAGAGCGAAATGACCGTGAAATTGAAAATCACTATGAAATAAATTCTGGAAATGTTGAAACTTGGCATGGTATCATCATTTCACCCGCATAGCATGTGCGAAAGAGTAGAGAGGGTCACGGCAAAAACTGGACGCACTTCGTGTACAAACTGGACAAACTCTTTTGGAGTATCGGGGTTTCGGACGAGAACTCATCTGTTACACGAGCACTTCAATGTTTATTAAACTTATTTGAACTCCGGACTCCTTTTGTGTTCAGTATGCAGCATTCAAAGCGACGTCATCAATTTCCAACATGTTCTGACATCATTTGTTGTTTTTCGGTCATTTACCTAATTGTTTAGAGAGCTAAATGACCATGAAATTGAAAATCACTACAAAATGAATTCTGGAAATGGTGAAACTTGGCATGGTATCATCATTTCACCCGCATAACATGTGCGAAAGAGTAGAGAGGGTCACGGCAAAAACTGGACGCACTTCATGTACAAACTGGACAAACTATTTCGGAGTATCAGGGTTTCGGACGAGAACTCATCTGCTACACGGGCACTTCAATGTTTTTTAAATTTATTTGAACTCCAGACTTCTTTTGTGTTCAGTATGTAGCATTCAAAGCGATGTCATCAATTTCCAACATGTTCTGACAACATTTGTTGTTTTTCGGTCATTTACTTAATTGTTTAGAGAGCTAAATGACCGTGAAATTGAAAATCACTACAAAATGAATTCTGGAAATGTTGGTACTTGGCATCGTATCATCATTTGACCCGCATAGCATGTGCGAAAGAGTAGAGAGGGTCACGGCATAAACTGGACGCACTTCGTGTACAAACTGGGCAAACTCTTTCGGAGTATCAGGTTTTCGGACGAGAACTCATCTGTTACACGGGCACTTCAATGTTTTTTAAACTTATTAGAACTCCGGACTTCTTTTGTGTTCAGTACGCAGCATTCAAGGCGACGTCATCAATTTCCAACATGTTCTGACATCATTTGTTGTTTTTCGGTCATTTACCTAATTGTTTAGAGAGCTAAATGACCGTGAAATTGAAAATCACTACAAAATGAATTATGAAAATGTTGAAACTTGGCATGGTATCATCATTTCACACGCATAGCATGTGCGAAAGAGTAGAGAGGGTCACAGCAAAAACTGGACGCACTTCGTGTACAAACTGGACAAACTCTTTCGGAGTATCAGGGTTTCAGACGAGAACTCATCTGTTACACGAGCACTTCAATGTTTTTTAAACTTAGTTGAACTCCGGACTTCTTTTGTGTTCAGTATGCAGCATTCAAAGCGACGTCATCAATTTCCAACTTGTTCTGACATCATTTGTTGTTTTTCGGCCATTTACCTAATTGTTTAGAGAGCTAAATTACCGTGAAATTGAAAATCACTACAAAATGAATTCTGGAAATGTTGAAACTTGGCATGGTATCATCATTTCACCCGCATAGCATGTGCGAAAGAGTAGAAAGGGTCACGGCATAAACTGGACGCACTTCATGTACAAACTGGACAAACTATTTTGGAGTATCAGGTTTTCGGACGAGAACTCATCTGTTACACGAGCACTTCAATGTTTTTTTAAACTTAGTTGAACTCCGGACTTCTTTTGTGTTCAGTATGCAGCATTCAAAGCGACGTCATCAATTTCCAACATGTTCTGACAGCATTTGTTGTTTTTCGGTCATTTACCTAATTGTTTAGAGAGCTAAATGACCATGAAATTGAAAATCACTACAAAATGAATTCTGGAAATGGTGAAACTTGGCATGGTATCATCATTTCACCCGCATAACATGTGCGAAAGAATAGAGAGGGTCACGGCAAAAACTGGACGCACTTCGTGTACAAACTGGACAAACTCTTTCGGAGAATCAGGGTTCCGGACGAGAACTCATCTGTTACACGGGCACTTCAATGTTTTTTAAACTTATTTGAACTCCGGACTTCTTTTGTTTTCAGTATGCAGCATTCAAAGCGACGTCATCAATTTCCAACATGTTCTGACATCATTTGTTGTTTTTCGGTCATTTACCTAATTGTTTACAGAGCGAAATGACCGTGAAATTGAAAATCACTATGAAATAAATTCTGGAAATGTTGAAACTTGGCATGGTATCATCATTTCACCCGCATAGCATGTGCCAAAGAGTAGAGAGGGTCACGGCAAAAACTGGACGCACTTCGTGTACAAACTGGACAAACTCTTTTGGAGTATCGGGGTTTCGGACGAGAACTCATCTGTTACACGAGCACTTCAATGTTTATTAAACTTATTTGAACTCCGGACTCCTTTTGTGTTCAGTATGCAGCATTCAAAGCGACGTCATCAATTTCCAACATGTTCTGACATCATTTGTTGTTTTTCGGTCATTTACCTAATTGTTTAGAGAGCTAAATGACCATGAAATTGAAAATCACTACAAAATGAATTCTGGAAATGGTGAAACTTGGCATGGTATCATCATTTCACCCGCATAATATGTGCGAAAGAGTAGAGAGGGTCACGGCAAAAACTGGACGCACTTCATGTACAAACTGGACAAACTATTTCGGAGTATCAGGGTTTCGGACGAGAACTCATCTGCTACACGGGCACTTCAATGTTTTTTAAACTTATTTGAACTCCAGACTTCTTTTGTGTTCAGTATGTAGCATTCAAAGCGATGTCATCAATTTCCAACATGTTCTGACATCATTTGTTGTTTTTCGGTCATTTACCTAATTGTTTAGAGAGCTAAATGACCGTGAAATTGAAAATCACTACAAAATGAATTCTGGAAATGTTGAAACTTGGCATGGTATCATCATTTGACCCGCATAGCATGTGCGAAAGAATAGAGAGGGTCACGGCATAAACTGGACGCACTTCGTGTACAAACTGGGCAAACTCTTTCGGAGTATCAGGTTTTCGGACGAGAACTCATCTGTTACACGGGCACTTCAATGTTTTTTAAACTTATTAGAACTCCGGACTTCTTTTGTGTTCAGTACGCAGCATTCAAGGCGACGTCATCAATTTCCAACATGTTCTGACATCATTTGTTGTTTTTCGGTCATTTACCTAATTGTTTAGAGAGCTAAATGACCGTGAAATTGAAAATCACTACAAAATGAATTCTGAAAATGTTGAAACTTGGCATGGTATCATCATTTCACACGCATAGCATGTGCGAAAGAGTAGAGAGGGTCACGGCAAAAACTGGACGCACTTCGTGTACAAACTGGACAAACTCTTTCGGAGTATCAGGGTTTCTGACGAGAACTCATCTGTTACACCCGCACTTCAATGTTTTTTAAACTTATTTGAACTCCGGACTTCTTTTGTGTTCAGTATGCAGCATTCAAAGTGATGTCATTAATTTCCAACATGTTCTCACATCATTTATTGTTTTTCGGTCATTTACCTAATTGTTTAGAGAGCTAAATGACCGTGAAATTGAAAATCACTACAAAATGAATTCTGAAAATGTTGAAACTTGGCATGGTATCATCATCTGACCCGCATAGCATGTGCGAAAGAGTAGAGAGGGTCACGGCAAAAACTGGACGCACTTCGTGTACAAACTGGACAAACTCTTTCGGAGTATCAGGGTTTCGGACGAGAACTCATCTGTTACACGGGCACTTCAATGTTTTTTAAACTTATTTGAACTCCAGACTTCTTTTGTGTTCAGTATGCAGCATTCAAAGCGACGTCATCAATTTCCAACATGTTCTGATAGCATTTGTTGTTTTTCGGTCATTTACCTAATTGTTTAGAGAGCTAAATGACCGTGAAATTGAAAATCACTACAAAATGAATTCTGAAAATGTTGAAACTTGGCATGGTATCATCATTTCACCCGCATAGCATGTGTGAAAGAGTAGAGAGGGTCACGGCAAAAACTGGACGCACTTCGTGTACAAACTGGACAAACTCTTTCGGAGTATCAGGGTTTCGAACGAGAACTCATCTGCTACACGGGCACTTCAATTTTTTTTAAACTTATTTGAACTCCGGACTTCTTTTGTGTTCAGTATGCAGCATTCAAAGCGACATCATCAATTTACAACATGTTCTGACATCATTTGTTGTTTTTCGGTCATTTACCTAATTGTTTAGAGAGCTAAATGACCGTGAAATTCAAACTCACTTCAAAATGAATTCTGAAAATGTTGAAACTTGGCATGGTATCATCATTTCACCCGCATAGCATGTGCGAAAGAGTAGAGAGGGTCACGGCAAAAACTGGACGCACTTCGTGTACAAACTGGACAAACTCTTTCGGAGTATCAGGGTTTCAGACGAGAACTCATCTGTTACACCCGCACTTCAATGCTTTTTAAACTTATTTGAACTCCGGACTTCTTTTGTGTTCAGTATGCAGCATTCAAAGTGATGTCTTTAATTTCCAACATGTTCTGACATCATTTATTGTTTTTCGGTCATTTACCTAATTGTTTAGAGAGCTAAATGACCATGAAATTGAAAATCACTACAAAATGAATTCTGAAAATGTTGAAACTTGGCATGGTATCATCATCTGACCCGCATAGCATGTGCGAAAGAGTAGAGAGGGTCACGGCAAAAACTGGACGCACTTCGTGTACAAACTGGACAAACTCTTTCGGAGTATCAGGGTTTCTGACGAGAACTCATCTGTTAAAGGAGCACTTCAATATTTTCTAAACTTATTTGAACTCCGGACTTCTTTTGTCTTCAGTATGCGGCATTCAAAGTGACGTCATCAATTTCCAACATGTTCTGACATCATTTGTTGTTTTTCGGTCATTTAGCTAATTGTGTAGAGAGCTAAATGACCGTGAAATTGAAAATCACTACAAAATGAATTCTGAAAATGTTTAAACTTGGCATGGTATCATCATTTCACCCGCATAGCATGTGTGAAAGAGTAGAGAGGGTCACGGCAAAAACTGGACGCACTTCGTGTACAAACTGGACAAACTCTTTCGGAGTATCAGGGTTTCGAACGAGAACTCATCTGCTACATGGGCACTTCAATGCTTTTTAAACTTATTTGAACTCCGGACTTCTTTTGTGTTCAGTATGCAGCATTCAAAGCAACATCATCAATTTACAACATGTTCTGACATCATTTGTTGTTTTTCGGTCATTTACCTAATTGTTTAGAGAGCTAAATGACCGTGAAATTCAAACTCACTTCAAAATGAATTCTGAAAATGTTGAAACTTGGCATGGTATTATCATTTCACCCGCATAGCATGTGCGAAAGAGTAGAGAGGGTCACGGCAAAAACTGGACGCACTTCGTGTACAAACTGGACAAACTCTTTCGGAGTATCAGGGTTTCTGACGAGAACTCATCTGTTACACCCGCACTTCAATGTTTTTTAAACTTATTTGAACTCCGGACTTCTTTTGTGTTCAGTATGCAGCATTCAAAGTGATGTCATTAATTTCCAACATGTTCTCACATCATTTATTGTTTTTCGGTCATTTACCTAATTGTTTAGAGAGCTAAATGACCGTGAAATTGAAAATCACTACAAAATGAATTCTGAAAATGTTGAAACTTGGCATGGTATCATCATCTGACCCGCATAGCATGTGCGAAAGAGTAGAGAGGGTCACGGCAAAAACTGGACGCACTTCGTGTACAAACTGGACAAACTCTTTCGGAGTATCAGGGTTTCGGACGAGAACTCATCTGTTACACGGGCACTTCAATGTTTTTTATACTTATTTGAACTCCGGACATCTTTTGTGTGCAGCATGTCGCATTCAAAGCGACGTCATCAATTTCCAACATGTTCTGACATCATTTGTTGTTTTTCGGTCATTTACCTAATTGTTTAGAGAGCTAAATGACCATGAAATTCAAACTCACTTCAAAATGAATTCTGAAAATGTTGAAACTTGGCATGGTATCATCATTTCACCCGCATAGCATGTGCGAAAGAGTAGAGAGGGTAACGGCAAAAACTGGACGCACTTCGTGTACAAACTGGACAAACTCTTTCGGAGTATCAGGGTTTCAGACGAGAACTCATCTGTTACACCGGCACTTCAATGTTTTTTAAACTTATTTGAACTCCGGACTTCTTTTGTGTTCAGTATGCAGCATTCAAAGTGATGTCATTAATTTCCAACATGTTCTGACATCATTTATTGTTTTTCGGTCATTTACCTAATTGTTTAGAGAGCTAAATGACCGTGAAATTGAAAATCACCACAAAATGAATTCTGAAAATGTTGAAACTTGGCATGGTATCATCATCTGACCCGCATAGCATGTGCGAAAGAGTAGAGGGGGTCACGGCAAAAACTGGACGCACTTCGTGTACAAACTGGACAAACTCTTTCGGAGTATCAGGGTTTCTGACGAGAACTCATCTGTTAAAGGAGCACTTCAATGTTTATTAAACTTATTTGAACTCCGGACTTCTTTTGTCTTCAGTATGCGGCATTCAAAGTGACGTCGTCAACTTCCAACATGTTCTGACATCATTTGTTGTTTTTCGGTCATTTAGCTAATTGTGTAGAGAGCTAAATGACTGTGAAATTGAAAATCACTACAAAATGAATTCTGAAAATGTTGAAACTTGGCATGGTATCATCATTTCACCCGCATAGCATGTGTGAAATAGTAGAGAGGGTCACGGCAAAAACTGGACGCACTTCGTGTACAAACTGGATAAACTCTTTCGGAGTATCAGGGTTTCGAACGAGAACTCATCTGCTACACGGGCACTTCAATGTTTTTTAAACTTATTTGAACTCCGGACTTCTTTTGTGTTCAGTATGCAGCATTCAAAGCGACATCATCAATTTACAACATGTTCTGACATCATTTGTTGTTTTTCGGTCATTTACCTAATTGTTTAGAGAGCTAAATGACCGTGAAATTCAAACTCACTTCAAAATGAATTCTGAAAATGTTGAAACTTGGCATGGTATCATCATTTCACCCGCATAGCATGTGCGAAAGAGTAGAGAGGGTCACGGCAAAAACTGGACGCACTTCGTGTACAAACTGGACAAACTCTTTCGGAGTATCAGGGTTTCAGACGAGAACTCATCTGTTACACCCGCACTTCAATGCTTTTTAAACTTATTTGAACTCCGGACTTCTTTTGTGTTCAGTATGCAGCATTCAAAGTGATGTCTTTAATTTCCAACATGTTCTGACATCATTTATTGTTTTTCGGTCATTTACCTAATTGTTTAGAGAGCTAAATGACCGTGAAATTGAAAATCACTACAAAATGAATTCTGAAAATGTTGAAACTTGGCATGGTATCATCATCTGACCCGCATAGCATGTGCGAAAGAGTAGAGAGGGTCACGGCAAAAACTGGACGCACTTTGTGTACAAACTGGACAAACTCTTTCGGAGTATCAGGGTTTCGGACGAGAACTCATCTGTTACACGGGCACTTCAATGTTTTTTAAACTTATTTGAACTCCAGACTTCTTTTGTGTTCAGTATGCAGCATTCAAAGCGACGTCATCAATTTCCAACATGTTCTGACATCATTTGTTGTTTTTCGGTCATTTACCTAATTGTTTAGAGAGCTAAATGACCGTGAAATTCATACTCACTTCAAAATGAATTCTGAAAATGTTGAAACTTGGCACTGTATCATCATTTCACCCGCATAGCATGTGCGAAAGAGTAGAGAGGGTCACGGCAAAAACTGGACGCACTTCGTGTACAAACTGGACAAACTCTTTTGGAGTATCAGGGTTTCAGACGAGAACTCATCTGTTACACCCGCACTTCAATGTTTTTTAAACTTATTTGAACTCCGGACTTCTTTTGTGTTCAGTATGCAGCATTCAAAGTGATGTCATTAATTTCCAACATGTTCTGACATCATTTATTGTTTTTCGGTCATTTACCTAATTGTTTAGAGAGCTAAATGACCGTGAAATTGAAAATCACTACAAAATGAATTCTGAAAATGTTGAAACTTGGCATGGTATCATCATCTGACCCGCATAGCATGTGCGAAAGAGTAGAGAGGGTCACGGCAAAAACTGGACGCACTTCGTGTACAAACTGGACAAACTCTTTCGGAGTATCAGGGTTTCTGACGAGAACTCATCTGTTAAAGGAGCACTTCAATGTTTTTTAAACTTATTTGAACTCCGGACTTCTTTTGTCTTCAGTATGCGGCATTCAAAGTGACGTCATCAATTTCCAACATGTTCTGACATCATTTGTTGTTTTTCGGTCATTTAGCTAATTGTGTAGAGAGCTAAATGACCGTGAAATTGAAAATCACTACAAAATGAATTCTGAAAATGTTGAAACTTGGCATGGTATCATCATTTCACCCGCATAGCATGTGTGAAATAGTAGAGAGGGTCACGGCAAAAACTGGACGCACTTCGTGTACAAACTGGACAAACTCTTTCGGAGTATCAGGGTTTCGAACGAGAACTCATCTGCTACACGGGCACTTCAATGTTTTTTAAACTTATTTGAACTCCGGACTTCTTTTGTGTTCAGTATGCAGCATTCAAAGCGACATCATCAATTTACAACATGTTCTGACATCATTTGTTGTTTTTCGGTCATTTACCTAATTGTTTAGAGAGCTAAATGACCGTGAAATTCAAACTCACTTCAAAATGAATTCTGAAAATGTTGAAACTTGGCATGGTATCATCATTTCACCCGCATAGCATGTGCGAAAGAGTAGAGAGGGTCACGGCAAAAACTGGACGCACTTCGTGTACAAACTGGACAAACTCTTTCGGAGTATCAGGGTTTCAGACGAGAACTCATCTGTTACACCCGCACTTCAATGTTTTTTAAACTTATTTGAACTCCGGACTTCTTTTGTGTTCAGTATGCAGCATTCAAAGTGATGTCTTTAATTTCCAACATGTTCTGACATCATTTATTGTTTTTCGGTCATTTACCTACTTGTTTAGAGAGCTAAATGACCGTGAAATTGAAAATCACTACAAAATGAATTCTGAAAATGTTGAAAGTTGGCATGGTATCATCATCTGACCCGCATAGCATGTGCGAAAGAGTAGAGAGGGTCACGGCAAAAACTGGACGCACTTCGTGTACAAACTGGACAAACTCTTTCGGAGTATCAGGGTTTCGAACGAGAACTCATCTGTTACACGGGCACTTCAATGTTTTTTAAACTTATTTGAACTCCAGACTTCTTTTGTGTTAAGTATGCAGCATTCAAAGCGACGTCATCAATTTCCAACATGTTCTGACATCATTTGTTGTTTTTCGGTCATTTACCTAATTGTTTAGAGAGCTAAATGACCGTGAAATTCAAACTCACTTCAAAATGAATTCTGAAAATGTTGAAACTTGGCACTGTATTATCATTTCACCCGCATAGCATGTGCGAAAGAGTAGAGAGGGTCACGGCAAAAACTGGACGCACTTCGTGTACAAACTGGACAAACTCTTTCGGAGTATCAGGGTTTCAGACGAGAACTCATCTGTTACACCCGCACTTCAATGTTTTTTAAACTTATTTGAACTCCGGACTTCTTTTTTGTTCAGTATGCAGCATTCAAAGTGATGTCATTAATTTCCAACATGTTCTGACATCATTTATTGTTTTTCGGTCATTTACCTAGTTGTTTAGAGAGCTAAATGACCGTGAAATTGAAAATCACTACAAAATGAATTCTGAAAATGTTGAAACTTGGCATGGTATCATCATCTGACCCGCATAGCATGTGCGAGAGAGTAGAGAGGGTCACGGCAAAAACTGGACGCACTTCGTGTACAAACTGGACAAACTCTTTCGGAGTATCAGGGTTTCGGACGAGAACTCATCTGTTACACGGGCACTTCAATGTTTTTTAAACTTATTTGAACTCCAGACTTCTTTTGTGTTCAGTATGCAGCATTCAAAGCGACGTCATCAATTTCCAACATGTTCTCACATCATTTGTTGTTTTTCGGTCATTTACCTAATTGTTTAGAGAGCTAAATGACTACAAAATGAATTCTGAAAATGTTGAAACTTGGCATGGTATCATCATTTCACACGCATAGCATGTGCGAAAGAGTAGAGAGGGTCACGGCAAAAACTGGACGCACTTCATGTATAAACTGGACAAACTCTTTCGGAGTATCAGGGTTTCAGACGAGAACTCATCTGTTACACGGGCACTTCAATGTTTTTTAAACTTATTTGAACTCCGGACTTCTTTTGTCTTCAGTATGCAGCATTCAAAGCGACGTCATCAATTTCCAACTTGTTCTGACATCATTTGTTGTTTTTCGGCCATTTACCTAATTGTTTAGAGAGCTAAATGACCGTGAAATTGAAAATCACTACAAAATGAATTCTGAAAATGTTGAAACTTGGCATGGTATCATCATTTCACCCGCATAGCATGTGTGAAAGAGTAGAGAGGGTCACGGCAAAAACTGGACGCACTTCGTGTACAAACTGGACAAACTCTTTCGGAGTATCAGGGTTTCGAACGAGAACTCATCTGCTACACGGGCACTTCAATGTTTTTTAAACTTATTTGAACTACGGACTTCTTTTGTGTTCAGTATGCAGCATTCAAAGCGACATCATCAATTTACAACATGTTCTGACATCATTTGTTGTTTTTCGGTCATTTACCTAATTGTTTAGAGAGCTAAATGACCGTGAAATTGAAAATCACTACAAAATGAATTCTGGAAATGTTGAAACTTGGCATGGTATCATCATTTCACCCGCATAGCATGTGCGAAACAGTAGAGAGGGTCACGGCATAAACTGGACGCACTTCGTGTACAAACTGGGCAAACTCTTTCGGAGTATCAGGTTTTCGGACGAGAACTCATCTGTTACACGGGCACTTCAATGTTTTTTAAACTTATTTGAACTCCGGACTTCTTTTGTGTTCAGTACGCAGCATTCAAAGCGACGTCATCAATTTCCAACATGTTCTGACATCATTTGTTGTTTTTCGGTCATTTACCTAATTGTTTAGAGAGCTAAATGACTACAAAATGAATTCTGAAAATGTTGAAACTTGGCATGGTATCATCATTTCACACGCATAGCATGTGCGAAAGAGTAGAGAGGGTCACGGCAAAAACTGGACGCACTTCGTGTACAAACTGGACAAACTCTTTCGGAGTATCAGGGTTTCAGACGAGAACTCATCTGTTACACGAGCACTTCAATGTTTTTTTAACTTAGTTGAACTCCAAACTTCTTTTGTGTTCACAGTATGCAGCATTCAAAGCGACGTCATCAATTTCCAACTTGTTCTGACATCATTTGTTGTTTTTCGGCCATTTACCTAATTGTTTAGAGAGCTAAATGACCATGAAATTGAAAATCACTACAAAATGAATTCTGGAAATGTTGAAACTTGCCATGGTGTCATAATTTCACCCGCATAGCATGTGCGAAAGAGTAGAGAGGGTCACGGCAAAAACTGGACGCACTTCGTGTACAAGCTGGACAAACTCTTTCGGAGTATCAGGGTTTCAGACGAGAACTCATCTGTTACACGAGCACTTCAATGTTTTTTAAACTTATTTGAACTCCGGACTTCTTTTGTGTTCAGTATGCAGCATTCAAAGTGATGTCTTTAATTTCCAACATGTTCTGACATCATTTGTTGTTTTTCGGTCATTTAGCTAATTGCTTAGAGAGCTAAATGACCGTGAAATTGAAAATCACTACAAAATGAATTCTGAAAATGTTGAAACTTGTCATGGTATCATCATTTCACCCGCATAGCATGTGTGAAAGAGTAGAGAGGGTCACGGCAAAAACTGGACGCACTTCGTGTACAAACAGGACAAACTCTTTCCGACTATCAGGGTTTCGAACGAGAACTCATCTGCTACACGGGCACTTCAATGTTTTTTAAACTTATTTGAACTCCGGAGTTCTTTTGTGTTCAGTATGCAGCATTCAAAGCGACGTCATCACTTTCCAACATGTTCTGACATCATTTGTTGTTTTTCGGTCATTTACCTAATTGTTTAGAGAGCTAAATGACCGTGAAATTGAAAATCACTACAAAATGAATTCTGAAAATGTTGAAACATGGCATGGTATCAGCATTTCAGACGCATAGCATGTGCGAAAGAGTAGAGAGGGTCATGGCAAAAACTGGACGCACTTCGTGTACAAACTGGACAAACTCTTTTGGAGTATCAGGTTTTCGGACGAGAAGTCATCTGTTACACGAGCACTTCAATGTTTTTTAAACTTAGTTGAACTCCGGACTTCTTTTGTGTTCAGTATGCAGCATTCAAAGCGACGTCATCAGTTTCCAACATGTTCTGACAGCATTTGTTGTTTTTCGGACATTTACCTAATTGTTTAGAGAGCTAAATGACCATGAAATTGAAAATCACTACAAAATGAATTCTGGAAATGTTGAAACTTGGCATGGTATCATCATTTCACCCGCATAACATGTGCGAAAGAATAGAGAGGGTCACGGCAAAAACTGGACGCACTTCGTGTACAAACTGGACAAACTCTTTCGGAGTATCAGGGTTTCGGACGAGAACTCATCTGTTACACTGGCACTTCAATGGTTTTTAAACTTATTTGAACTCCGGACTTCTTTTGTGTTCAGTATGCAGCATTCAAAGCGACGTCATCAATTTCCAGCATGTTCTGACATCATTTGTTGTTTTTCGGTCATTTACCCAATTGTTTAGAGAGCTAAATGACCATGAAATTGAAAATCACTACAAAATGAATTCTGGAAATGTTGAAACTTGGCACGGTATCATCATTTCACCCGCATAACATGTGCGAAAGAATAGAGAGGGTCACGGCAAAAACTGGACGCACTTCGTGTACAAGCTGGACAAACTCTTTCGGAGTATCAGGGTTTCAGACGAGAACTCATCTGTTACACGAGCACTTCAATGTTTTTTAAACTTAGTTGAACTCCGGACTTCTTTTGTGTTCAGTATGCAGCATTCAAAGCGACGTCATCAATTTCCAACTTGTTCTGACATCATTTGTTGTTTTTCGGCCATTTACCTAATTGTTTAGAGAGCTAAATGACCGTGAAATTGAAAATCACTACAAAATGAATTCTGGAAATGTTGAAACTTGGCATGGTGTCATCATTTCACCCGCATAGCATGTGCGAAAGAGTAGAGAGGTTCACGGCAAAAACTGGACGCACTTCGTGTACAAACTGGACAAACTCTTTTGGAGTATCAGGTTTTCGGACGAGAACTCATCTGTTACACGAGCACTTCAATGTTTTTTAAACTTAGTTGAACTCCGGACTTCTTTTGTGTTCAGTATGCAGCATTCAAAGCGACGTCATCAATTTCCAACTTGTTCTGACATCATTTGTTGTTTTTCGGCCATT